>NC_060280.1:20045946-20131565 GCF_021613505.1 Equus quagga
GCAAGGATCCCCGTTTAAATGACCCTCTACCCTGGTGATGGGCATGGGTCTGCTTTACTAGGCCCTCTGTCCATGGGAGTCTTCCTCACTAGGAATGCTAATGTAACTCTCCTTGGGGCTGGCCCCGTGGCCGAGTGGTTAAGTTCGCACGCTCCGCTGCAGGCTGCCCAGTGTTTCGTTGGTTCGAATCCTGGGCATGGACATAGCACTGCTCATCAAACCAGGCTGAGGCAGCGTCCCACATGCCACAACTAGAAGGACCCACAACGAAGAATATACAACTATGTACCAGGGGGCGTTGGGGAGGAAAAGGAAAAAATAAAATCTTTAAAAATAATACTAATAATATAGCTCTCCTTATCATATAAAATGCTGGCATTTTTCCTGAAGAAAGACCTGTTATGTTCAAAGGAGATGAATCACCAGGCACCTAAACTGAGAGATGCAGCAAGACTGTTGGTGGGGTAGCTTAAAGAAGTTTAGGACACATCAGTGACTCTTTAAAATCAATGATTTTTGATCCTTAAAATTATAGTCGGCATAAGACTCTCAGGATTTTTTTCTCTTACAGGAAGCTAAAGAGTAGTGGTGGTAGATACCTGAGGAAGAGTTACAAAGTGGCCGACAAGGCCTTCGACGGAAGGAGGTAGAGTACGGGCTATAGATGATAGTCGAATAAGCAGCAGCATCTTCACCCCATTGACTTCCCTGAAGATGAGTGGCAGCAGGGGGCACAGGAGTGTGGCGGCCCTGGCCAGGGCTCCCTGCCAGGGGCCTGGTGAAATCTGCTTGGGGATGCCTCTTCCACAGAAGCTGCAGGGCTGGTCGGCCTGCTTTGGACAAATGTGTCCCCAGCCTCTCTGCCATCTTTTCATAAAGCCTACAGTTGTACATGAGCGACGTTTGGTTTCACCTCTTAATACCAATAAAAAGGAATTCTCTTTATTTCCAAATAGCTCCCTTTATTATCATAATTAACCTTTACTTGGAAATCAAGCAATAAAAACTATCCAGACAGCATCATTACATTATTACCTTCAGGCAAGAGAGGGTGGAGGGACTTCTATACTTTCAAGTTAAAATAGGCACTTAAAGAGATGAACTCCAGGTCCCAGGAAGGCTCACCCTCTACAGTCGGTACTAAAAGCAGGATTAATGTGTAAATATTAAGAGAATAATATAGTGGCTTTATTCTTCTTGCTACTTAAAAAAAAGGTGATATGATGACTGTGATGGTCAACATCACATGGGGAAGACCAAGTCCACACTTTGTCCTGAATCAACTGCTACCACATGAGTCTTCCTGGTTAAGTCATTTGCACCCACAGTGACGGAATAGGTCCCCGGATATACTTCTATGTAGAGGTCCTTAGGGATGTTCTCTGCCTAGAAGGAAAAGCGGCTATTAGCAGGTTAGATTTTATATCCTAGTGCTGTCAGGACACCTCCACCAGGCTGCCTTTGTGAGCCAGAGGTGAGACGGAATGAAGCACTAATGTGGGAGGCGGAGGTCCTGCTTGAAAGCTCAGCTTGGCCACATAATAGGACTGCCGTTTAGGTAAGTCTCCATCTCGCCTTATTCTTGTTTCCTTATTTCTAAAACTGATAATACCTACCTCACAAATAAGCATGTAGGTGAAAACGCTCTGTAAATGCTAAAGCATTACAGGAACATGAAAGGTCACAAAAGGAGCATTCTAGTTGGAGTAGAAAGATAAGGATTAGGTAGAGGGAAGGGCTAATGACCATTGTTTTGGGGTTCAAAAGCAGACAATGGCACTCGTCAGCACAGATTAACAGCAATGGCAAGGCACAGTGGAACAATGAGAATCATTCTTTTGAACTGTGCTCTGCTAAATTATTAGGAAGATGAAACATTTCTTTTCTCCCAAAGATGAGAAGACTATGAGCAGATTTCATTTTGTCATGCTGCGAGTCAGCTGGTTGGCAAAAGCCTTCCCTTGAAGGACTGGTTCTCCTATAGTGCAAAACACTGGCAGCTGGAGTGAATAGAAAGATTTATGTTTATAGCAGAGAAGAACACAAAACATCCTCCAAGGACAGACTTCATGCGTGGCTGGGGAGTGGGTCGTGGCAGGTGTGCAGGCACAGGAGTGCAAATGGCAAAAGAGCCAAGTCTCAAACCACAGCTGGAATATGACTACATGCTTACTCAATGCTCAGAAGGAGCACAGGCAGACGTTGTCATTTCTACCACCATATCCAGGGGGAAAAACCAAACCACCGGCCAGCAAATTCCACTGGGAGGAATAAATGATAATATTTATACTTTTATGAAACTTCTTCCCCTTTCACCTTGCATATAGATTTGAAGCCAATTTTTTCCAAAGCTGCTTTATGCCCAGTTACTGCAAAATTGGAGGTCTAATATCATTTAACTGACATGAACGCATATGACAATGCCACAACTATTTATTGGTCATCAACTGTGTAAGTAAATATGTAAGAATGTAAGTAAACAAACGTAGGTTTCAGAAAATACAGCTACATCAGAATTGCAGAAGGCCAAGGAGGCTTCATTTGTCTGCATAAAAGGAAACACCAGAGGTAAGACTGGCATCTGTGATTCCAACACTGTGAACATCAAGAAGATTAGTGTGACCAAAATCCAGCATGTATTGGAGGCATCTAAGCCTAACAACTTCTATTTGTACTAGAAGTAGAATATTCTTAGTTGTTATTAATTCTAGTATACTCTGAATCCTGGCTAGTAGCACATTACGTACAAACAAAAATTAAGCAAACTATTGCAGCAACATGCTGGAGTTCCTTTCCTCAGAATTCCAGCCCTTCCAAGTTCCAAAAGATTCCCTGGGTTCATGAATTAAAGAGTACTTTATCATAAGGATGAAAAACTCATCACTATGTTTTTACAGAGAAACATTGGTGGAAAATGGGAACAAATCCCTTCAAATGTTTTGGAACCCGATCTAACCAAATGTATGTTTCAGAACTCCAGTGATGGTTTTCACTCTGTAAGCAGGAGGGTCAGGCCCCCCTGCTGCTGGAACAGTCGATGGAATTCCAGCAGGACTCAGCGCCAGCCCAGCTGAGCTGTAGGAACTGAGATGTGAATACTTCACATTCTTTCCAACCACGACCATGAGTTCAGACACAAAGAGTGTCCCTGAAGCTTCAAGTGAAGGAAGGATACCAAGAAAACATAATTTAACACTGAGCCAAAATGGCGTACTCTCCTCCCAAGGGTAAAAACATCCCAACTTCAAAATACTACGTATCCAGTACCTAAAACCCTATAACAACCAGGTCGACGGGTTCATGGAACTGCAATGGTGGTTAAGCCCAATTTACGAGACGTTCTGTACTCACAGACTGTGTTGCCTCTAGAGCACACTCTGACGCTTGATAGATGCCTCCAAGACCAGGCGAGGTGGCTTTTCTCTGATGAGACAAATAGAAACATTGATCAGTGCCCGAGCTTTCAGTTCTGGATTGTAAAGACAAATTTCCTCCTACCTTATCAGGAACTAACAATTGTTCCGTCAGTTTTTTCTCAGTTGTCACCTAAGTTATTAAGACTTTTAGTGGATTCTGTGAGGTATTTTTAGTCAGATGTTTACCATGATTACTGTTTATCCTTTCATGGTCTTTGGAGTCAGACAGACCTGAGTTTGCATCCTCTCTCTGCTGTTTGCTGAGAGGGACAGATGAATTTCTCTGAGCCTTGGTTTCCTAGTCTATAACGATGGGACACCAGACTGTAGGGAAGATTCAAAGTGCAAATGTGACTGACACTTCACAGGCTCTCAGGAAACAGAATTCTCTTCTGTGCTTCCCCCAGGAGTTGGGGTACTAGAAGGGAACAGGCTGAACCGATAGAGTCAATTTCCCTCAGAGGCATGAATTTACACTTACCGGAAGGAATGGGAGGGACAGGAATGACTCTTGCCCACACGTAACCCCCTTAGGGTCAGGCGCACTTAAGAGAGCCCTAGGCCAGGCCAGAAATGGGAACCAGGACTTGGGCTCTGGTGTTGCTCCTCATATCCCAGGCCAGGAAAACAGAAGGGACTTCCAGCGTGGGTCCAGCCCTCGCTCTGGTATCCCTGTGGCCACTCTCCCATCCTCTGCCTAAACCCACAGGCCAGAGAAGTCAGGAGTCCAGCTTGTGGATTACACTCTGGACTTAAGTTTGCTGTCTTTGAATACAACCAGGGGAGTTTAAAAATAAAAACAAAAACAAAGAAATCTCTCAAAAATAACAACAAAGGACTCCTGTTGAACCAGTTCAATGAGTAGCATCTCTGGCTTCCCCAGAATGACATGTGGCAAAAGACAGGTAAGTTTGTAGTGAGAGGCCTGTAATTGTTATCCTTAGAAAGAGTATTTTGTTAAAAGAGACCCCCTCTTTTTAAAAATTACCAAAAACATGTTATTACTACCTTAGAGTAAAATATGTGATTATGAAAAATCTCTTTCCTATCTCCAGATGTACAAGAGGATATTTGAAGCTTTTCTTTTTAAAGTCACTAATTTAATTAATTTATTTATTTTTGTGAGGAAGATTGGCCCTGAGCTAACATCTGTTGCCAATCTGCCTCTTTTGTTTGAGAAAGATTGCCGCTGAGCTAACATCTGTGCCAATCTTCCTCTATTTTGTATGTGGGACGCCGCCTCACATGGCTTGATGAGCAGTGTGTAGGTCTGTGCCTGGGATCTGAACCTGCAATCCTCAGGCTGCAGAAGCAGAGCACACGAACTTAATCACTATACCACCGGGCCAGCCCCAAAGCTCTTTTCTTTTAGCCTGCCCAAGAATCCTGTGGCCGAGGATTGGAGATTCAACCGAAGATCTTACAGTGGTATCTATCTTATATTTTGGACAAACTCTTATTTCATGTTCATTACTGTAAGTTCTTCAAGGCTGGGAGCTGATAGATGTCCACTGAGCACTGTAATGCTGAGTCACGCAGGCATCCAGTAACACAAATCCAGCAGGAGCTCCTCAATATAGGGTCTTCCACCTTGGAAGGCTGAGGGCACAGCACAGGACAGTTGAGGATACACACCTGGCCATTCAGCTCCGACTTCCCTCTGTGATAACGATAGACATGGGTTGCCCCTCCTTCCTCTGGCACAGATGAATAATATTTCTAGAGAAGTAATGTGAAAGATGTTGAGTAGCCAAATAATCTGGTCAAATTTTCGAAAAATTCCCTGTTACTTGGGCAAAGTGTGGTTAAGAAGGGAGGTAAGAGAGTGAACATAAGCTATCTGTCCTCTTGACAGGCCTCTGAGTCACATAAATCTTTGACCATGTAAAGTGGCTGCCGAGAAGGAAACTGCATTTGGCATTACTTTGCTGCCATCTGCTGCCTCTGTAGGGCAAGAACTCTGGCTAACTAAAGCTGGGCAGGACCACGCTTTCTGCCAGGTTAAATAATTTTCAAATACACATGTCCTTTCGTCTCCTCTCATGACAAACAAGAGCTCCATGTTTATTGTCTAAGTCTCAGACAAGGGCAAAGCAAGAGAGAACTGCGTCTCCTTGAGACTTAGAAATATAACAGGAAGTGTAACATAAACCCAATAGCTATGCAGAGACCTCTCCCACCCCTCCTCCGTTCTCCCCATGCGGAGGAGGGGTGGGCAAGGTCTCCAATTTAAGGAGAATAATCCAAAGGATCAGAAAGCAGTTACATTTTTCTTGTCTGCTTCCTTCCTCCCCCTCGAAGTTAACCTTAGACTTGCCCTTGATTATGACTAATGATGAAGACATCACACGCCTGCTTGTTTTGAACACAGCGTGGGGACAATGTTTAAGGCATGAGATGGAAAGAATAAGAAGCTGGGGAAGGAAAGCACTTCAGGACATGGATCTAACGATGTATTTTAGAGGCTGCTTCAAAATTTTGAAGGCAAACTCAGAAGGCTGTTCTTCACTCTATCTTTAGAAAGCCAAGGGATTCTGAGCCTCCATTCCATGGTGGAGACTTGAACTGAAGCATGAACTGAAAACCAAAATGAAGAATACCAATTTGCTAAACCTCAAACCAAAGACAAATATTACTGCTTTTACTGCCCATGAACCAAAGTGTTTAAGTTGATCACTTAACAGTAGAGCCGAAGTTATGGATTTTTCTAAAACCATCTAACAGAACAAGAACATAAAAATATTCTCTGAACCATATCTCACTGGTTGGAATCCTGTTCTGGGATTCACAGGGATTTTATAAAAGATGTAGAAAGATTAGAGATTTTTTTGAAATCTTAATATATGAAATTGAAAAGTAGGACGAAAACAAGTTATTCTCTTCCTTCTCCCTTATAGACCAGCAACCTTACAACCACATAACAATCACAAAATGTTAAGGCTGGAAGAGACAATAGAGTTTGCTGTAATTCCTAGAAGACAGAACACCTTCCTTGAATGTGGGCTGGCCTGCTTTCAACATTCCCTTCAAGTACTTAAAGATGATCTGAGTGTATGGTTTTGAGAAGAGGGTCCTTAAAACCTTGTTCACGCATTTCATTGAATGGTACCAAAAATCTCACATAAGTCCTTCATGCTACAGTTTATAGCAATTTTCTGGGGTTCATCTCTCAGTGGAAACCAAAGAAACAGACTGTGAAGACTGGAAAGGACTTTAGAGATCTTCATTTTACGATGGGAAAGGTAAGGCCAAGAGAAACCAACCGGCCTAAGGCATTACAGCCAATAAGTGGCAGAACATGGGCCTGATTCCTGGGAGGCTGCTCCTGCCATTGAGCCACACCACCTCCAGTGACTTGCTGCATCTGTCCCACATAACCACCTTTGTGGCCAACAAGTGATATGGACCCACAAGGACATACATACTTAAAAACTACATTACCAGGGACTTGAAACGGGGGTTAAGATGTAACGTAGGGATTTTGTTCTACTTTTTCTTTCAATATGTTTTGAAAACAGAGAGGCTCAGTTCCAGCTTCGAGGGACTCTACTAGTTTTGTTTAAACTTTAGTTCAGTTCAAAGTTTTAAAAAACCCTAATATTTGAACCTGATTGCTTTGGAATTTAGCAAATAAGTTTTTTTCTTCTCCCACTAGTCTGAAAACAGTAGTGAAGGCAGAGACCTTTTCTGGCTTGTTCACTACTGTATCCTCAATAATACCTACAGAGTTAGGCATGCGATAAATATTTGTTGAATGAATTCTAACTTGGATTTATCAGCTGGTTTAAATTCTTGCCTGAGTGCAACCTGGCCAGGAAGGCAGGGCAGGGCAAACAGGCCGTCTCCAGCTTCTCCCTGCATTCCAGAGATCCACTTGGTGATCATCTGCAGGCCGAGGAGGGGCATGGCTTTGGCTTACACACACTTACCCCGCACTGACTTGATGTATAGTCCATGAATTCAGCCATTGTTCTGAAGGAAGCACTGAGGGTTGGGTGTCTTTCTTCTCTCTATTTGAATAAACGGCAAGTCACAGGTGAGATCTGGTACTCCCTACAGGAGAATGAAGTCATTTTGGGAACAGCTTCCTTTTTACTTTTCGAAAGGCCTCTGCAAGTTTCTTTCAGTAAGAAGGATCTTACTGAGGAAAGAATTCCGACTCTAAAAGGAATACAGAGACATACAACTTATCCAGGACAGAGACAGGTTTGCAGGCTTTCCTCTATTATGAGATGGTAACATGTAAGAATTTTTTTAAAAAGTAACCCACCAGGGCCAAGCACTCCCAGTATCCTAAAGCTACCCAATGAGAATCTGTCAAAGGTCAAGAGTTTTCAAAGGGCTTTTCCGTTCACTGCCCTGATACTTTAGAGCTTCCGCCAAGGACAGGGTCCCTGAGATGCTTCTGTGTGGCGTGCCCTGGTCCCCGACAGGCCACCGCTGAGCGAATGAATGGGCTGCTCCCCCAGCACAGGGCCCTCACCTCCCCCGGGAGAAGGCGCCAGGGGCCGACTGCGGGCCGACTTTCTTGGTAGGGCCGCTCCCGGGAAATGACCCCCACGCTGCCTTTGGGAAGCTCCAGCGAACGCCAGTCCACCGCCCTCCTCTTGGCCCGCTCCAGCACCTCCTGACCCAGCCTAGCCGAGCGCTGCAGGGAACGTCGGTCCACCCCGTTCAGCGCCGCGGCCGCCAAACAGGTCTCCATGTCTCCCTGCGCGGGCACATACACAGACACCGGCAGGTCAGCGGGCCGCCGCGACCCCGCCCCAGCTTGGGGTCGGAGCCGGGGCCTCGACCTCCCCGGTGACCACTGCCGCCGGCTCTGTCCCCAACGCCCTCCAGGCGCCGGGTCAGGGGCGAGGCGGCGAGCGCCGACCCCCTCACTTCTGTCTCCCCCCGCCCTCCGTAGTGGCCCTCACCCGTCCCGCCTCTCAGGGCGCATGCGCTCAGCGCTCTGCCGGAGAGGGAGGGCTGGGCCTGGAGCGCCCGGCGCCGGCGCCGCAGGCCATTGGTGGAGGGCGGGAGAAGGGGCGGGGCGCGCGGCCGCACCGGACACGCCTTCTGCGTCTGGGCCGCGGCCCCTCCGCACTGGTTGCCGGACTAACTGCCGGAGTGCAGGGCGGGACTGTTGGTGTGCGGGGCGTAGGGGTCGGAGAGGAGGTGGCTGCTGGGGCCGCCAGCCCGCGCTGTCGGGGGAGCCCTTGGGCCCGGACCTGGCTCTTAGAGGTCGTCTCGGCCGCTTAACTGGACGAACCTGGTGCAGTCAGGTGGTCTCCTGTTGGGCTAAGAAATTGTGGGGAGTGAGCCACGTGCCTCCAGGCGCCTCTTTCTGCCTAGTCGGTATTTTGGCATGCTGCTACTCTAAAACCTCTTTGAGGATAGGTCAAACGGTGCGGCTGTCAAGGTGGCGTTGGCAGAAGGGAGTCCGTCTGGCCCCAGGCTGTGGGCGGTGGGACGCGCGGCCTCCACCAGGAGGCAGGTGTTTCTGGGCCACAGAGCCAGAGGGGGCCTGAGGTGTCTGCAGGGTCTCCTGAAATCCCCTCGGGGCAGCTTCCTCGCCCTCCACTGCGAAGTACGGAGTCACACGTTTTTGGAGGCCTCTTCTCTGGGGGTTTGAAGTCCCCTTTCCAGAAAAGTTGCAGCCCATTTAAGGAACTGTGCCTCATTTTCTTCCACTCCACTCCACCTGGTTATTTGATGGGAGGTGGAGCCCAAGGTCTCCCTGCGCATTAGTGACTGCTGTACCACTCTGCGCGCAGCATAGCACTGATGCTCAGGAGGGACACAGTGCTGAGCTAGTCTCCTCAGCAGATGGTTTGATGCGCACTTCTGAGCTACCAGGTGTGTATGAGAATAACACCACAACCTCCATCTGCGCTTTCCCTGGTTTCCTGCTTTCCTCTCGCGGAAAGAAATTGAAAGTCTTAATTACCCTTGGGATAGTTTTCATTGTAGGAGTATTCTAAAACTTTTCCTTCAATGAGTGTTTATCCAGTGCCTCCTTTAGAACGAAGTGGTTTACATGCACAGGGTCCCAAATATCCAGTGTGGAGAGCTGAGTTTGAATTCCCTGCTCTGCCACTTTTTTGCTGCGTTATTCTGGGCAAACAAATTACTTAACTCGTTGAGCCTCGCTTTTCCTCATCTCTTCACTCAGGGGGATACTAGTACTACCAGCCTCCCCAGACTGTGAGCTTCTTGAGGACAGGAACCATATCTGTCTTGTTTACTGAGTTTAAGGTGCATCTAGTGTTCTATCTCTCACAGAAGGGCCTAAAAATAGCGATTGAACGGTGAATTGGATGGCTCTAAGATTTTGAGAGAGAATTCCTGTAAAATGCATAGCACAATGCCTTGCAAAGAATAAGTGTTCCATAGATTAGGTACATTATTATGTGCCAGGCGCTGTCCTAGGAGTTGCAGAGAATAGAAAGTGGATCAGACTGAAGGAGAATAAAAGGAAATGATGCACATAACATTTGTAATGCTAGGAACAAAATATTAAGATTTTGTTTGTAAGCTGTTTGCCATAAGATTGATACCAGATAAAGTTCTATGAAGCTTAGAGGAGAAAGATATTGTTCAGTTGGGGAGATCAAGAAAGGCTTTGTAGAGAAAGCAGCATTTGAGCTAGGCCTCAAAGGATGTAGGAATTAATGAGAGAAAGAGTAGTTAAGATACCTGTTAACTCATCTTATCATGAGTGTGGTTGAGGGGGAGAGAGAATTTGTTCTTTTATTATTTATGGATTTCAAGATCCTGGCTCCATAACTTTTAGCAGTGTCTGTGTAATCATGAGCAGATTACTTAACCCATTCTATACCTCAGTTTTGTCTTCTATAAAATGGGAATAATAATAATAGTACATTCCTCATAGGGTTGTTGTGAGGATCAAGTAAGTTAATATATGTAGAGTGCTTTGAATAGTACTTGCACATGGTAAATGCTCAGTAAATATTAATTATTATTATTATCTTAATAGACTTCAGCCTTGCCTGCTAATATGTCCTCACTTAGCCAATACTCCAGCCTAGGATTCTATTACTTCCCCCACCGCCAATTCCATTCCAGTCGAAGTGTTACTTTCCTTTTGTGAGGTCAACTTTTTGAAATCTTCGTCTGCTATTCCCAGGTGCAGCCTGTTTCCATGGCTTTTTTTTTCAATATTGGGGTACTTATCCCAATCTGATTTAAATTATATGTGATTGTGGTTCCTTCTCTCCCAACAGTTTATGAACTCTTTGAAGGTGGAAACTGTTGCTTCTTTGTCCCTATATATCCAATGCCTATTAAGCAGTAGGTATTCAATAGACATTTGTTGAATTTACTGATTTAATTTTTAATTTAAATAGATCCCTATTAGGCAAGGTAAGGTTGGCTTCTTTAAAAAAATCTATCCACATACACTTTACTGAATGTAATGAATATTCAATTATAACTAATCTTCCTAGAATTTAACATTTAGAAATACATGGGAAGGAAGATACTTGGAATGAAACTGAAGCCTAAAGACTAAGATGAAATTAAATCTTTGTTTATTTTATATACATTTATATATATATATATTTTTAAAATAATTTCAAGGTTTGTACTGTATACCACAGATTGAGAGAATCTTTTTTCTCTTTTTTAAGATTGGATGGAACTAGTGACGGAACGTGATCTACCATCAGGGCCCTCATGGATTAAACACAGCCCAAGCCAGGTGCTTCTGGAAGCCACTGGTGAGACTTGGAAACGGAACAGCAAATGGAAGGAGGGCGTATAATCAGAAAGGTACCTGGTCATCAGTGGAGAAAGAAACTGTTGTAAGCCTTCAATGATTTCTCTCTTCACAAGGGTAAATTTGTTCCAGAGAACACATAGAAGTTATTTGTCTAGATTATGTTTTGGGGAATAGATGAGTTCGGAGAAGTATTTATTCCTGAGGTCTGAGGGAAGAGATTGGTCCTGTGTTTGGGACTTTTTGAGGAGAAAAAAACAAGTCTAGCAAAGAGCAATGTAAATTCTTTTTCTCTATGGGAAGGGGGCAAAAAAGGGTTAAAAACCTAGGGTGCAAGAGTGGGTATCACGCCAGAGTGAGACAATGATTTATACTGTACATACCAGACAATGCATAAATCACTTCATTTGACAGGTGGTATTTTTATTTCTTCAGCAGACTTAGGGAGCTTTAGACTCATTACGGCTCTGTGAAGTAGTATGACGGTCTGAGCCATTAGATCATTCATTTTGCCTGATTACATCAACTCATTGGGTTATTGGGGAATGAAAGAAACTCCTTACCAAAACTGTCGTCTTGATTACATAAAGAAAATGAACCAAACTTCTGAGAATTAGCTTTTACAACCTGTTAAAAATGGACTGGAAGTTAAAAAATTGGTGGCAGAGCAGGAATGATTAGGGAAAAAGTTTTGTCATTTTAAAAACTACCAGAAATTAAAGGGATAAGTAATTTTGGGAGATAAAAATACTAGTTGGAACCCAAGTAGAGTTTTTTAAAAACTGCTTTATTGAGGTATAATTTAGATATCATAAAATTCATCTCTTTTAAGTGTACAACTCAATAATTTTTAGTAAATTTACAGAATTATGAAAACATCACCACAAGCCAGTTTTGGAACATTTTCATTACCTGAAAAAAATCCCTAGTGCCCACCATATGCAATCAGTCTCAACTCCCACCCCTAGACCCAGGCAACCACTATTCTGCTTGCCATTTCAATACATTTGCCTTTTCCGGACTGTTCATATAAGTGAGTCATACAATATCTGGCCTTTTTTGTCTGGCTTCTTTCACATAGCCTAATGTTTTTGAGGCTCATCCATGTTGTAGCATGTATCAGTACTTCATTCCTTTTTATGGCTGAATAATATTCCATTATATGAATATACTACATTTTGTTCATTCGTTCACCAGTTGATGGCCATTTTAACTGTTTCCGTTTTGGGCCTATTATGAGTAATGTGGCTCTGGAAGATCGGGTTCAAGACTTTGTATGGATACAGGTTTTCATTTCTCTTGGGGAGATACTTTGGAGTGGAATTGCTGGGTGGTATAGAAAATTTATGTTTAACATCTTAAGAAACTGCCAAATTGTTTTCCAAAGTGGCTGTACCATTTTACAAGTCCACAAGCAATGTATGAAGGTTCCAGTTTTCCACATCCTCCCCAATACTTGTTATTGTTTGTCTTTTTGATTATAGTCATTCTAGTGGGTGTGAAATTCGTATCTCATTGTAATTTTAATTTGCATTTCCTTAATGACTAATGATGTTGAGCTTGTTTTCTTGTAGTTATTAGCCATTCCTATTTCTTTTTTCATCAAATGTCTATTCGAATCTTTTGCCCATTTAAACATTTTTTTTTTTAATTGGGTGATAAAAGTTCTTATTCTGGGGGGCCGGCCCAGTGGCACAGTGGTTAAGTTCGCACGTTCCACTTTGGTGGCTCTGGGTTCGCCAGTTTGGATCCCAGGTGTGGACATGGCACTGCTTGTCAAGCCATGCTCTGGCAGGCATCCCACATACAAAGTAGAAGAAGATGGGCATGGATGTTAGCTCAGGGCCAGTCTTCCTCAGCAAAAAGAGGAGGATTGGCAACAGATGTTAGCTCAGGGCTAATC
Source organism: Equus quagga (assembly GCF_021613505.1). Classification (NCBI taxonomy): domain Eukaryota; kingdom Metazoa; phylum Chordata; class Mammalia; order Perissodactyla; family Equidae; genus Equus; species Equus quagga. The sequence goes on from NC_060280.1 coordinate 20,058,989, forward strand.
TTCCTCAAAAAAAAAAAAAGTTCTTATTCTGAACAAGAATTCTTTATCAGATGTATGATTTATAAGTTTTTTCTCCTAGTCTGTGTCATGTCTTTCATTTTCTTAATGCTGTCTTTTGAAGGACAAATTTCATAAGTTTTTATTAAGTCTAATTTATGAGTTATTTTCTTTTATGGATTGCACTTTTGGTGTCATATCTAAGAAATCTTTGCCTAACTCAAGATCATGGATATTTTTTCCTATGTTTTCTTCTAAAAGTTTTATATTTTAATTTTTATATTAGGTTTATGCCATTTTGCATGCATTTGTGTGTGTATTATGAGGAAAATGTCTTAACTCATCTCTTTACACTTAGATGTCCAGTAGTCTCGGTAACATTTGTCGAAAAGACAATTCTTTTCCCATTAAATTGCCTTGGTACTTTTGTTAAAAATCAATTGACTGCAAATATAAGGGATAATATTTGGACTTTTAATTCTGTTCCACTGGTCTATATGTTTGTCCTTATTCCGGTACCATAATGGCATTATTATTGATTATTATGAGCTTTCCAGTAAGTTTGGAAATTGGGAAGTATAAGTCCACCAGGTATGTTCTTTTTCTGCTCTTTTCTCTCTCTTTCTCCTCCTTCTGGCACTCTCCTTACATGTATGTTAGTATATTTGGTTGTGTCCCACAGGTCTCTGAGGCTTGTTCATTTTTCTTCATTCATTTTCCTCTCTTTTCTTAAAATTGGATAATCTGTTTTGATCTATCTTCAAGGTCACCGCTTCTTTTTTCCACAATCTCACATCTGCTGTTGAGCTCTTCTAGTGAATTTCCATTTCAGTTATTGTAGTTTTCAACCTGGGCATTTCTGTTTGTTTTGTTTTATAATCTCTTTCAATTGATATTCTCTATTGAGTCATTGTTGTCATACTTTCCTTTAATTTTTAAAACTTGTTTATTTTTTCAGTTCTTTGAACATATTTTAACAGCTGCTTTTGAAATCTTTGTTTTCTAAGTCTAACATTTGGGCTCAGAGGTAGTTTCTGTTAACTGTATCTTTTTCTGTGCATAGGTCCCATATTCCTATTTATTTGTATGTTTCATAATTTTTTCTTGAAAACTGAACTTTTTAGATGAGGGGCCAACAAACTTTTTTCTGTAAAGGACCAGAAAGTAAACATTTTGGATTTTGCGAGCCATGTGGTGTTTATTGTAACTACTTAACTCTTTTGTTGTACTGTGAAAGCAGACATAGACAATATGTAAATGAATGAGTATAGACGTCTTCCAATAAAGCTTTCTGTAAAAAAACAGGCAGTGGGCTATAATTGGGCTGTGGGCTATAGTTTGCCAATCTCTCTTTTTTTTTTTTTATAGATTGGCCCTGAGCTAACATCTGTTGCCAATTTTTTTTTCTTCTCCCCAAAGCCCCCAAGTACATAGTTGTAGATCCCTCTAGTTCTGCTATGTGGGATGCTGCCTCAGCATGGCTTGATGAGTGGTGCTAGGTCCACGCCCAGGATCTGAACCAGCAAGACCCTGGGCCACCAAAGCAGAGTGTGTGAACTTAACCGCTCGGCCACAGGGCTGGCCCTGTCAGTCTCTGTTTTAGATTTATACTATACCAACTCTGGATTCTGATTGCCCCCCCCCCCCCCCGAGGGTTGTTGCTGCTGCTGTTGTTTGTTAGTTTATTGGTTTAGTGACTTGCCTGGACTAATTCTGTAGAGTCTGTCTCCCATGAAGCGTGTGGCCACTGATATCTCTCCTCAGTTTTTTTCTCTTAATTTTTGTTTTTATTTTTAAGCCTGACTTCCTAGGGATTGTCAGCATAGCTTAGTGGTCAGGTAATAATTGGTAAGAGGTTGTGTTTAAATATCTTGAGCCTAGTAAGGCTTCTACCTTTTGCGATGGATCTGTGTATGGACTGGGGAACACATTTAAAGTTCAGTCACGTCTGCCATGAGTTTTATTCTCTGTGTGTGCAAAGCCTCATATTCAGCCAGTGCATAACCTTAGACAGGTGCACACTTTCCAGACCACCAAGGATATGGGAGAGCTTATCAATGTCCACTGTGGCTAACTTGCTCCCTGGATCTCAGTGTTAAATTTCTGGCTGGTCTGTTGTTTGCCCCAGCCAGTACTACGGTCTCAGCCAGCTGCGATGTTGATTTTTCCAGATTGCTTACCACTTGCTTTCTAAGATGACTTGTGTCCGAGAATACCCTGGGCACCCAATCAAGTCATCACCCTCCAGAGCTGCTGGCTTCCATGGCTTGTCTTGTCCTGATAGGATTACCATGTTGGAGCTGGGGGTGGGGGATAAGGAATGGGAACAGCCTCTGGTGCCCCAGATTCCTGCTTTTCTAACAGAGGTTCAGTAGTTTTTTATTTCGCTTTTTTTCATATATAAATGCTTTTCAATTTCTTGTGTAACTCTGGTCAATTTCCAAAAAAAAAAAATCCTGAAATGATTGCTCTGACAATTTTATATAGTTTTATTGTGGCTTTTTGGATAGATGATTTGCTAACCTCTTCACTGTGGAAATGTCCCCAATATAGATTTTTGATGTCCTAAAACCTGACACAATATATCCTGACAGGTCGAGCAGCTTTTTTTTTTTTTTTTTTTGGTGAGGAAGGTTGTCCCTGAGCTAACATCTGTTTGCCTGTCTTCCTCTTTTTTTGTTTGAGGAAGATTGTCCCTGAGCTAACATCTGTGCCAATCTTTCTCTATTTTGTATGTGGGATGCTGCCATAGCATGGCTTGATGAACGGTGTGTAAGTCCATGCACGGGATCCCAATGTGCAAACCCTGGGCTACAGAAAGGGAGCACACAAACTTAACCACTATGCCACTGGGCTGGCCCCACCAGCAGCTTTTTGAAAATTAATATATTGATCTTCCTGTTCTCTTCCAATTTTATATCCCTCCTAACCTTTTAAAACACAACTCTTTACTCTCTTAAGGCTTACTTTTATATATTCTTTTAGGATGAAATTTATATTTGTTCTTGTTATCAATATTTTTTTATTTATTTTGTGGTAATTTATTAAGCCTTTGTTCTGTATTGATAGTGGATTGATGTTCCATTCCAGGAAGCTCTAACAAGTAGAGCAGGAAGCCAGATTTCCAGGATTAGAATTATACCAATTCTAGAGAAAACTTTAGTTATATCTCCTGATCTGTACTCACTTTACCTAATTATAGGTGCACCCCATTATAAGAAATAAGGGAAATAAATTTTAAAATTTAAGAAATAATAGGGTGATTATGTTATTTGAAATATACTGTTTACACTCAACTATTTGTATCTTTCAGTTTTATGACTCTTTTTTCTAGTCACACACCATCCCTTTCACATTTTGTGGAGAGAACATAAAATCATCTGCACACAAAGTTTCTTTATTTCTTTTCCCTGTGAGGCCCAATAGTAACTAAGGCAAAGATGTCCTGTTTGGGAGGGAGGGAGCGGACTGGATAGATACTGGAAGTAATGGCTGATGGTTGTGGAATATGGAGAAGGACGCAAAAGTTGAGGTGGCTCAAATTGTTATCTGAGGTGCCATGACTATAGGATGAGGCATGGCAGATAGACAGATATGTCACCTTTCATATTACGTTGTTCCTTGGGCCAGAGAAATTTTGCTCACATTATAGACTGGGCAAGATTGGGCATAGGGTGAGTGGGGCAGAGCATGCCTTCAGTGTGAAAAAGGAGGAAGAGAAGATGAGTGATTGGATTGTAGCTAAATAGAACAGGTAGGCTAGTGGAGAGAGGAGGTGCAAAAAGGCTGACTAGTTTTCAGTGTACAGGTCTTTCACTTCTTTGGTTAAGTTTACTCCTAGGTATTTTATTCTTTTTGCTGTGATTGTAAATGGGATGTATTCTTGATTTCTCTTTCTACTAGTTCATTGTTAGTGTATAGGAATGCAACTAATTTTTTTAAATTGATTTTGTATCCTGAAACTTTGCTGTAGTTGTTGATTATTTCTAATAGTTTTCTGGTGGATCCTTTAGGGTTTTCTATATATAGAATCATGTCATCTGCAAATAGTGAAAGTTTCACTTCTTCCTTTTCAAATTGGATTCTTTTTATTTCTTTTTCTTGCCTAATTGCTCTGGCCAACACCTCCAGTACTGTGTTGAATAGGAGTGGCAAGAGTGAGCACCCTTGTCTCCTTCCTATTCTCAGGGGGATGGCTTTCTGTTTTTCACCATTAAATATGATGTTGGCTGAGGGTTTGTCATATATGGCCTTTATTATGTTGAGGTACTTTCCTTCTATACCTATTTTATTGAGAGTTGTTATCATAAATGAATGTTGGATCTTCTCAGATGCTTTTTCTGCATCTATTGAGATAATCATGTGATTTTTATTCCTCAGTTTGTAAATGTGGTGTATTACGTTGATTGATTTGCAGATGTTGAACCATCCCTGCATCCCTGGAATAAATCCCACTTGATCGTGGTATATAATCCTTTTAATATATTGCTATAATTGGTTTGCCAATATTTTGTTGAGGATTTTTGCATCTAAGTTCATCAGGGATATCGTCTGTAGTTTTCCTTCTCTGTGATGTCCTTGTCTGTTTTGGTATCAGGGTAATGTTGGCCTCATAGAATGTGTTAGGAAGCGTTCCATCTTCTTCAAATTTTCGGAATCATTTGAAAAGGATAGGTACTAAATCTTCTTTCAATGTTTATTGAAAGAAATTGAAGAGGACATAAAGAAATGGAAAGATATTCCATGCTCATGGGTCGGAAGAATAAACATAGTTAAAATGTCCATACTACCCAAAGCAATCTACAGATTCAATGCAGTCCCAAGCAGAATCCCAGTGACATTCTTCATAGAAATAGAACAAGAATCCAAAAATTTATATGGAACAACAAAAGACCCCAAATAGCCAAAGCAGCCCTGAGGAAAAAGAACAAAGCTGGAGGCATCACAATCCCTGACTTGAAAATATACTACAAAGCTATGGTAATCAAAACAGCATGGTACTGGAACCAAAACAGACAAACAGATCAATGGATCAGAATTGAAAGCCCAGAAATAAAACCACACATCTATGGACAGCTAATCTTTGACAAAGGAGCCAAGAACATATAATGGAGAAAGGAAAGTCTTTTCAATAAATGGTGTTGGGGAAACTGGACAGCCACATGCAAAAGAATGAAAGTAGACCATTATCTTGCACCATACACAAAAGTTAACTCAAAATGGATTAAAGATTTGAATGTAAGACCTGAAACCATAAAACTCTTAGAAGAAAATAGAGGCAGTACACTCTTTGACATTGGTCTTGGCAACATCTTTTCAAATACTATATCTACTTGGGCAAGGGAAACAAAAGAAAAAGTTAACAAATGGGACTACATCAGACTAAAAATCTTCTTCAAAGCAAAGGAAACCATGAACAAAACGGAAAGACAGCCCACCCACTGGGAGAAAATATTGACAAATCATTTATCAGATGAGGGGTTGATCTCCCAAGTATGTAAAGAACTCATACAACTCAACAAAAAACCCCCAAACAACCTGATCAAAAAATGGGCAGAGGAAATGAACAGACATTTCTCCAAGGAGGATATACGGATGGCCAACAGACACATGAAAAGACGCTCAACATCACTATTTATTAGAGAAATGCAAATCAAAACTACAATGAGATATCACCTTACATTGGTCAGAGTGGCTATAGTTACCAAGACAAAAAACAACAAATGTTGGAGAGGATGTAGAGAAAAGGGAACCCTCATACACTGCTAGTGGGAATGCAAACTGGTGCAGCCACTATGGAAAACAATATGGAGATTTCTCAAAAAATTAAAGATAGAAACACCATACGATTCAGCTCTCCCACTACTGGGTATTTATCCAAAGAACTTGAAATCAGTGATCCAAAGATATTTATGCACCCCTATGTTCATTGCAGTACAATTCACAATAGCCAGGGTGTGGAAACAACCCAAGTGCCCTTCTACAGATAAAGGGATAAGGAAGATGTGGTATATATTTATACAATGGAATACTATTCAGCCATAAAAAGACAAAATTGTCCCATTTGCAACAACATGGATGGACCTGAGGGTGTGATGTTAAGCGAAATAAGCCAGAGACAAAAAGACATACTGCATGATTTCACTCATATGTGGAAGATAACAAGTACGTGGACAAAGAGAACAGATCAGTCGTTACCAGAGGGGAAGGGGGTTGGGGGATCGTCGAAAGGGACAAAGGGGCGCATATGTATGGTGATGGATAAACATTAGACTACTAGGGGTGAGCACAGTGAAGGGTATTCAGGAATTGATAAACAATAATGTACACCTGAAATTACACAATGTTACAAACCATTATAATCCCGATAAAATTACTTTAAAAAAAAAGGCTGGCTAGGCTTTGGGCAAGGCAGAAGATTTCTCTGGCTGATAGTAGGTGTTCTGAGTCAAAACCTAGATCCTCATCATCCTTTTTGCAGTTTAAGAAAGTAAAAGTGAGGTGAGGTCAAAGGATTATTTTAGTAAATATGATATTAGGATTTTTGGATCCATTATCTGATAGATAGTAGGGACAGAGGGAAATGTCCTCGAAAATGTTTCAGGTTAATTGGTTTTAGGTCTGTCCTCTGACTAACTTACTTAATTTTTAGCGTTGACACTAAGCTAGCACTTATAAAATGAGATGTTAGTACAAAAATTAAGTTAATGAATGTAAAATATTTTGAAAATTTCATTGCTATATAAATGCAAGAAAATATTATCATTGTATAATGCTAAAATATTAAGAGCTGCTGCTAAATGAAAATTTCTCGTAAGATAAAGCCCCACTAAGATAATGATGAAAATTAATGGAAAGATTTAATTCACCACAGAATTTCAACAAGCATGTATTGAGCATACGCTTGTTGAGCAGCGAGGTTCGTGTGTGTTAAAAGTGAAGGACAGATCACTTAAGTGTCAGATCTGATGGGTAACGTCATTTAAAAACCCTCTGTGCCCTTTCTGCTTATTGTGTTGAGGATGCTAGTTAAACTCAGTACATTTTTTGTAGGAAGTCAAAGAAGAATATTTTCCAAAAAAAGATGATAGTCTGTTTATCTAGGCCCTCCAAAAGCATTTCCTGCCAGGCAGTTGACATGTAGCCTTGGCACAATTTCAAGAAACTATTTGCTTCTGTTTACCCTTTCCAGATACAGCATCTCCTAGGAATTGAGATGAGGGATCTCTTTTAACTCTTTTAAATTTTAGAACCATACTTTATATAACACTTTAGAATCTACTCTTTACACTAGCACAATGAAAATTCTTGTGTCTTTAAAAGAAAAATGCATGTGTTTTAGTAATTTGCTAGTAGAAAAGTCAAAGCCTTAAAGTGAGTTAACCCAATAAAATGTACTTAGAATATTCCTTTCCCATAAGATTGTTAGGATAAGTCTCTTCTTCAGAAGACTCAATGAAATTATATCTGAATATATAAAACTTGTTAATTATGGGAAAATTGTTAACATTTTAAAAATCTTTCTTCACTGAGAACCCACCATTGAGTTCTTTTGAAGAGTTTACTTAATTCATTTATAATATTTTTCTTTTAACATAAAATTTCAGAAATATTTTGTGATGTGAGGTAGATACTATATTTAAAAAATAGATTACTCAAAATTTTTATTCCTTTTAGGGAGTTAATTTGTTAGGAGTGCAGGAACATATTATAGCTTTATTGTAATCCCAGAATGCGTGTTATTTTAATTAAGTATAAATATATCTTTGAGGGAATGTAGTGGCAAATGTATTCATTTAAAGATGAGAAACTTGAGATACAGAAAGATACAATAACTTTTGACGTTCATGCTACAGTTAAATGTGAACAAATTTAGGTCCTCTCTGCATACTGTTGTTAAATAAACTAATTATTACTTACCTCTTTGTCCTACCAGAATGAGCTGAAAAGGATTCTAAAATTCTAGCCAGTACCAGAACTACAGGTGGTAATGGATAGGGAAGCAGGACAAGAAGCCGTGATTGAAATGAATGGCATGGGAACAGGTGGCAAGAGAAAAAAGTTTGAGATCAACCCTGGGCCTCTTTCTGGAGCCAGATGTGTGTTTCAGATTGAGAACATATCCATGATCCAAGATCAGCACAAGGCCATGGATCAGAACCAGATGACCTCTGAATGGCAAGAATCAGGGCAAGCAACAGATCAGAGACAAAGTACAGGAGATTGGCATACAAACACCAATGCGATGAGTAGATGGGGAATGATGAGCACATGTGCAGAGTTTGGAGTCTCAAATGTAAGATCTGCCATTAGAATCTGGTATCTTAATACTTCTGGACAACATAGATCTCTCACCTCCCACCCTCTTTTCCTCTCTGTAATTTACAAGATTTCAGACTTAGTTGGAAGATATGGCCTTGCTTTTATACTCTGATACTGAAGGCTTATGTGCTGAGATGAATGGATCTCTGCTTTAAGGGAATCAGAAGTCAGCATAGCTTGCTACGGTTCAGAGAGTTCTGCCTTAGAGGCTGGAGTTGTAACAGAAAAAAGATTTAGCAAACCTAGGGTCATCACTGGTATCATGCACAAAGAGTTATCTTGGTCTTATGAATTGGTGACTTTGGTCTCTTCCATGACTTCTTGCTTCTGTCTTGAAACCATGTTCACTCCTGGACTGCCTGGCCTTATAACCATCTGTAACCACTGAGTGACTACCTTAACTGAATCCTGTGAATCTACACCAACTTAATTTTTAGGACTTTCAGCTATGTATTCCAGAGGAAGTAAAGAATAGGAAATACAGAGTCACCGTAAAACAAGCAGAATGACTGAGACAATCATTTCTGTTAGTCAGGAAACGAGTATCATTGTCCTCTTATGGACCAAACTCATCTCCACCCTCACTGCATTGCCAGTCATGGAGTAGGCCTTTAATAAGTCATGGCTGCATATTGAATTATGGGGTCTGCAAGTGATGGAAGTAACTGACTGGGAAGAGTGAGGGAGTAGCTCCTGAGATAGGCACAGAGCCTGAATGCAGCTTTCAGATGTGAGAGAGGGAACCGTATGGCTCTACAGGAATGTCTTAGAAATAAGCTAAGGCACAAAGAAATTATGGAACTACCCAAGGCTATTGAACCATTCAGGGCAGCACTGAAAGTTAACTGAGTGTCTTCATTCCTAGATTTATGCTGTGTACACTGAACAAATGGTTTGTAAAGATTCAAAACAGTGCTTAGGCCAGCAAAAAAATTTTTTTTAATTAATATAAAGTTTGAGTAAGTGAAATTTTGAAGATGATGGAATCTAATTGATAACTTCCTTACTCTTTAACCTGTAGATAATCTCCCTTTTTAAAGTGCTCATTACAGTAGTGATTATGCAGAGAAAAAGCCTGTGATGAAAATGTGGTATAAAATTGTGTTCTTTGTTCAGCAAGTTAAAACAAGCTGGTCTGTAAGCAATTATTATCTTCATCAAAATTCCTAGCTCTAATGTTTTGGCTTTGTTGGCCCAGCACGTATGCCTTCTCAAACAATTGGATGGATTTAAAACACTTAGGAGATGTTTGTGCTTATATCTTAACATAGCATCAGTTCAACAGGAAAAAGAAAAAAATGTAAGATTTGGCATTAGGGCATAGTTTAAAAAGAAAATCAAACCCAAACTAAAGTAAACAGAAGCCCACAACAGTGCTGAAACCCCTGCATGCAGATGAACATCCCTTCTTCTGCCTTGTAGTGTCCTAGGAGCAGTGCTCTCCTTAGGGTTCAGGGGTGTCTTTCCTGTCCTTACTCTTTAATCACTTAACATTTCTGGAAAAAATTACCAGAGGATTGGCTACCCATTACTCACATTTTTATACAAGTGATGCATTGTAAAGAAATCTCTTTTTGCTGTTTTAAAAAAACATTTTTGGTTGTTCTAAACAACAACAAAAATGTGTTCTGCATTCTAAGGAAACTGTTTAGGTGCCTGCTGGGATGAGCAGATGATTTAAAAGTAAATTTGCTCTTTAAATTCTGAATTTGCATATGTGTGACTATGAAGAATTTGCCTTTGGATGAGATTGGGAATATTTGGTTAAAAAATAATAATATTGATAAAGACTAGACTATTGGTGGTGAGCATGATGCAGTCTGTACAGAAACTGAAATATAATAATGTACACCTGAAATTTACACAATGTTATAAGCCAATATGACCTCAATAAAATAATTAAAATAGTAATAATCTTTTAAGGTTAAAAATATCCACAGGTACATTTTTAAACTTATATAATTTTTTCTAGTGGGTTAGGTTTCTTGTTACATTCTTTGCTTAGTTAATGATTACATAGCCAAATATTTATACTATATATTCGTTTGAAATTACCGTAATTCAACACTATTTATTGAGTAATTTACTGAATAAAAACTGCCATTTGCGAGATGTTGAAGATGGAGACAACTGCAAGAGGTGCACATTCTAGCAGAGTCAACAGATTGGGTCTTGGTGAACAATACTTCTGAAGAGGTGCTATGGGCTATGAATTGTGCCTTGGGTGCAAAGAGGGGAAGTAATTCCTTCTGCTTAGGGGTAGGAAGAAATCAGAGATGGCTTTACTGAAAAGGTGACATTTGAGTTGGGCCTCTCAAAAGTGTTAACTTTCTCCATATTTTCTGGGAATGACATTATTTATGAGTTTAGAGCATAAGATGCCTGAAGCTAGCAATAATATGTAAAGTTTGGGGTGCATTTGATACATCCAGGTGCAAATATCCGCCAGGTAGTTGGAAGTTCAGGTCTAGAACTCAAGAGAGGGAGGTTGAAGCTCGAGATAATAGTTTGGAAATATCAGTATATTTCACTGAAACCATGCAAGCAGATAAGATGCCTGGGGAGAGCCTGTATATAGAAAAGAGCCAAGAAGAAAATCTTCCAATTAAAGGGTATGCAGAAGAAGAGGTAGTAATGAAAGACACTGAAAAAGAGTGGTCATGGAGATAGGAGAAAGAGTTGATAGTAATGCTGGGACTGTAGAGAACGTCAAGAAGGAAGCTCAAGATGCTATAGAAAAAGGGAACAATCAGAATGAGAAAGAGCATTTGGAGAGTAAAAATGTAATAATTGAAGTAAAAAAAATGAGAGAAGAGTTAGAAGGAAAAATTTACAAAATTTCTTATAAAGTTGAACAAAAAGACAATGAGATGGACATTTAGGAGATCAATCTAGGAGGTCCAACATTTAAATAATAGGAGTTCCAGAAAGAAATTAGAGAAAACGCAGGGGAGGAAATCTGTTAAACAAATAATACAGGAAAATTTATTGGAACTAACAGGATGTGAACTTTCAGCTTAAAAGGGCCCACCATGTGCCTTCAAACAGAGTATGAAAAAGTACCTATAACAAGGGACATCCTCATGAAATTTCGGTAGAAAAGATCCTACAAGCTTATAGAGACAAAATAATATGCATTATATTCCTCAGCCACAGTATTAGAAAGTATATGACCAATGGAGCAATGCCTTCTAAAATCAAAATCAAAATATTTTATACCTAGATTCTTTACCCAGCCAAACTGTCAATTCAGTAGGAGAATAGTTTGAAATCATTTTCAGCCTCGCAAAGTATCAAAAAAATTTCACTTCCTACACACTCTTTCCAGAAAACTACTGGAGAAGGTAATCACAAAAATAAGGGGATAAAAAAAGAAAGAGGAAGACCTGAGGTGCAGAAAATGGGAGATCTGACATAGTAGAGATTACTCTTCAAAAGGAATAGGCATGCTCCCAGGACAGAAGATAGGGAGGAAAGAAGACGCGTTTTTGACATATAGAGGAATGCTGAGGGAGTCACATCTCTGTTTTCTCAGTAGTGATGGCTGTCAGTTACCTGCTGACAGTCAGTAGTTAGAAGTTTCAAAAATAGGCTTATAACAGTTGCTGTGGGGAGCAAGGAAAGGATCTAAATCACTAAGAATAAGTAAAAGGATTGTTGAGCAGTATTCAGTTTTGGGAGGAGGTTTGTAGTGAAGCCTGTCAGTGTCTTTTCACCTTGCAATAGGGCTTCAGAGATGATACAGGTACTTTTTTCCTGTTGGTCAACTTCAATGCTATTTATCAGAGATCACTTTTTCTTGAGATACTCTGAAGATTTGTTTTTGCAACACAAACTGAATTATGGTCAGCAAAGGATCTATTTCTTCACAGTATTAGATTTCTGTACTCTAAGCTGAGGTTCTTATTAATTGCATATAATAATCACATTTGGTAGTAAAAACCACACACACACACACACACACACACAGTTTAGAGTGACAGCTTCCAAATGCATCTGTAACCTAGACTTTTTGAATCCTTAAATCTTGGCTCTTCAAGTCTTGACGAAAGTTGGCTGGTGAGTTTGATACTCAGGAGGCAGGAACTAAGGGCAGAATGGAATGCTAGTTATCCTAAAAGAAAGGAAAGGAGGAAATAAGATAGCTGTAAGTGCTGGGAAGAGCTTGGCCTTCCGGGAGACCGAGGATGGCTCTGTCCTCTGATTCTAGTGTGTCAACCATGTTTCCTAGCATAACAGAAACGTTGGGGTGGGCTACCGCTTAGCAATAGAACAGGTGCACGTAGACTGCCACCCCCATCTTACCGATGTTTAAGTTTTCAAAGTCATAACTATGACTATACACGTGTTAATGTGAGTAACCTTTTCATAACTTACTATTTTAACAGAAACTCCATAAGCATTTATCATTCCATTTGTCAAGAAAATGTTTTATTGTACTGTTTATTTGAATCCAGTAAGCAGGTAAATTTTTTTTTTTTGAGGAAGATTATCCCAGAGCTAACATCTGCCAATTTTCCTCTTTTTGCTGAGGAAGACTGGCCCTGAGCTAACATCTGTTCCCATCTTCCTCTACTTTATACGTGGGATGCCTGCCACAGCATAGCTTGCCAAGTGGTGCCATGTCCACACCCGGGATCCAAACCGGTGAATCCAAGGCTGCCCAAGTGGAATGTGCGCACTTAACCGCTGCACCACTGGGCTGGCCCCTAAGCATGTAAATTTGATTGTCTCTGAACTAGATATCTCCTCCTTGACTCTAATCTGTATTCTAGAATTTCCCATTGCGTTTTTTCAATTATAGGTGCCTAGATCCTACCTCCAAAGATTCAGAATTATTCAGATTCTGAATCAGACCCAGATATCCTGAACCAGAGCATTGCATTTTGAAAAGTTTCTCAGATGATTTTTTTTCCAGAGGACAAATATTTTATTCCTTACAGAAATATAAAGGAATTGGAAGATGACTACAGTTCTCCTCAGGTGATTTCTGATATGCACCAAAGGTTGAGGGTTACTTTTGTTTCTAATTTACTCTGCACATTATATCCAAAACTATTTTCCCAAATGCATATCATGTCACTCTTCTCCTTAAAAATATTCTCTCCACACCGTTCAGAATAAAATTCAAATTTCTTCATATTGCTTTCATGGGCCTTCCTAGATCTGATCCTCTATCAGTCAGAGTAGGCTTAACTTATGCTGCAATAACAGCCCCTAACATTTCAGTGACTTAAGGCAACAAACGTGCATTTCTTACTCGTACAGAATGTGCAGCATGGGTCAGTAGGGAGGCACAAGTTTATTCAGGGACGCGGTCTGTTCCATTGTCTCACAAGGCGTTGGATTCGTGTGGCAGAGAAGAGGGGCATGGATATCTCTCACCCGTTCTTCAACACTTGACCAGAAAGTGACATGTGTCATTTCTGCTCACAGCCTGTTGGCTACAACAGTCATGGGGCCCTGCCTAACTGCAAGGTGGCTGGAACATACAAACTTCTGGGCACAGGAAAAGATATTAGTAAGCACTAGTAGTATGGACCACAGACCAGTAATGTACCTTTTTAAAAAAAATTTGAGGTGGCATTCATACAACATAAAAGTTAGCTGTTTTAAAACATACAATTCAGTGGCATTAATTATCTAGTTCTAAAACATTTTCATCACCCCCAAAGGAGACCCCATACCCATTTCTCCCTCCCCGTGGCAACCACTAATCTTTCTGTCTCTATGGATTTACCTATTTTGGATAGTTCATATAAATGGAATCATACAGTATGTGACCTTCTGTTTGTAGCTTCTTTCACTTACATAATGATTTCAATGTTCACCCACATTGTACCATGTATCAGTACTTCATTCCTTTTTGTGACCAAATAATATTCCATTATACAAATATACTACATTTCGTTTATCCATTCATCTGTCGATGGACACTTGGGTTATTTCTACCTTTTGGTTATTGTGAATAGTGCTGCTATTAACAATCATGTACAAGCATTTATTTGAATACCTCTTTTCAGTCTTTGGGGTATATAGCTAGGAATGGAACTGCTGGGCCATATGGTAATTCTATGTTTAGCTTTTTGAGGAACTGCCAAGCTGTTTTCCACCTAATCTATCATTTTAGCCTATTGTTACTCTAGTCAAATGAGGACCATTGTTCCTGCTTTTTTTTTCCTCCCCAAATCTCCCCAGTACGTAGTTGTATATTTTTAGTTGTGGGTCCTTCTAGTTGTGGCATGTGGGATGCTGCCTCAACATGGCCTGACAAGCAGTGTCATGTCCGTGCCTGGGATCTGAACTGGCAAAACCCTGGGCCACCAAAGCAGAGCACGTGAACTTAACTGCTCAGCCATCGGGGCAGCCCCAGGCGCATTGTTCTTAAAGCTAGTATACTTTTACAGCTCAGGCAATTCCTTTGGTTTTGAATTATCTCCCTTTCTTTTCTGTTTATTGAAATAGAAATTCTAACAACCATTTAAGGTTCAGTTCCAACCCTCTTTCCCTCAGTTCTCAGTAAGAATCTCTACTACTTCTGTAAATTCCTGTATTTCCTCCTCTTTATCTCTTTTCTGCCACTTATTTTATTCTGACTGGTGGTTTATGTATACCTTCTTCACTAGATTTTAAATTTGCCTATATGGCTTATTTCTCTTTTATCCCCCATGATGTCAAAAACAGTTTTTTCAGATGTTTAATAAAAGCTTGTTGAGTGAATAAAGAAATGATTAGATAGCTATAGATATATAATCATTTTTTTTCATATTTGCTTTAGGTTCATTTTTTTGGGCAAGTAGTATGGAAAATGACTAGAAGATACTACATTCTCACAATTCTTTTTTTTTTTTTTAGGAAGATTAGCCTTGAGCTAACTACTGCCAATCCTCCTCTTTTTGTTGAGGAAGACTGGCCCTGAGCTAACATCCATGCCCATCTTCCTCTACTTTATATGTGGGACACCTACCACAGCAGGGCTTTTGCCAAGCAGTGCCATGTCTGCACCCGGGATCCGAACCGGTGAACCCCGGGCTGCCAAAGTGGAATGTGCGCACTTAACCGCTGCCTGGGCCAGTTCCCATTCTCACAATTCTTATTTCAGGGATGCTTGTAGGGCAAAATTCAGTGAATTTAATGACAAAGATAAATCATTGCTTAGTCTAGAGATATTTGATTAGATCTAAGGCTGATCCCAGTGGAGCAAATATTGATAACTAGTGTTTCAAATCAGTAAATTTTTAGACTTTAAATTCTCCCAATCAGAAATTATTTTCAAGCCCCTGAGAGCAGGAAAAAGGACCATGCAGCAAGACAGATGAGTGAGGAGACGTTCCAGGCCTCGGGAGCCTTTCTGACCCTTTTCTTGACTCCTCTCCATCTGAAGAGCACCTGGCATCTCATCTTACTCCCTCCCAGGTCCAGCCTGCCCAGCATCATCAATCAAGCTATCCTAATACTTTCTTTAAATAAACAATAAATAGTCTGGTATTTGGAATAAAACCTTAAACAACATTGCAGAGCAAAAAAATAAATGGACCTAGGTCAGGCTGAACCTTTTTGTAAGCTGATTATAGAAAAAGACCCTTGTATTATATTGTTCATGCACTTTGGAAGGGAGAGTGAAAGGCACTACATGGTATTCAGGCAAGAAAATAGATTCTACTATGAAAAGGGGGATGAGTGAAGCAATTCAGTTCAGTTATCCCTGATCCCCTAACAAACTACTAACTTATTTGTAATTTTACGTTAAAATTCCAATTATAACACTTATGAAAGTAATAATCACTGAAATACAAGTGAGGTTTACCATCTTGACAAAATTAATGTATATCTTAAAGGATGTGGTTCTTAAAATCTTTATTAATAACCCTGTAACTTATGTTAATTATCTCTACCAGGAGTACTAAGTTAATTTTCCACTTTAAATTCTGTGTAGATATAAATAAAATCTTTCCTTTATCCCAATAGAAAATGTTCAGGTTATGATAGAAAAATGTCTGCTTTCTTTGTGTATGTTTATGTCAGAAGTTTCTTATAGATTTTCATTGTTAGTCAGTCGACACGGCAACAGAAAGAACTATTCATTGGAGGGATTGTTTGAGAAAAACATAAAAATCAGGAGTTATTTACAGACAGATGTGGTATTTTATGACCACGTCTGCGTGTTGACCAACACTGCTTCTGAGGCTATTTTGTAGTCTGGAATTGCGCACAGTAATACTCTCAGCAAAATGAAGGTTGCAACTCTGCTCATCCTGCGAAGGGACCGTGGCAGAGCGTGAACCCTTAGCCTTGCTCTAGAATGGCGATTCTTACCTTCTTTGAGATCATGAACCTCCTTGAGAATCTGTTACCAGACTGTGGACCTTTGCTTCCAAAAATGCACTATGCACACATAAATAATTTTGTGTTCCCTTTGAACATCTCTGGAAGAATATTTAAGAAACTGCAGTGATTGCCTGAAGAGAGGGGAACTGGAGGACAAGAGTAGGAAGGAAGACTTCTTTTTCTCTACATATTCTTTTTGAAGTTTTTAACCAGGTTTATATCTTACCTATATATATTTTTTAATGTTTTTTTTAAGTTACAGTGTCAAAAATTTTTGCACACAATTTTGGGTTCTGTGCTTCTTACTCCCTACAATTTTAAAAATTAAGTAGCTTTTAATAGAATATACATTTATACAGTTGTTATTATGGATGATTTTACTTGTTAGAAAAGATACGAAACTGATCAATAGTTTTAGTGGCCTATTAGTGCTATTATGTTTGTATGACAAAACGTTGCTAATGCCTCAATGATCTGTTTTAAATCTTATTAAACTTTGTTTAAACTTTATTTAATAAAGTTTTATTTTAGTTTTATTTAGTAGGAATAGTTTTTTTCAAACATTCAGTTTGAAGATTTTTTTTCTTTCCGAGGTAGGCTGTAAAGGTAGTTGTGCCCAATAAGTTGCTTATTGTGAAGGAAAAAACTACATTATTTTCACTCCATATATTTTGCCTGATTGCTTTTGGGAAGGCTGTGTGAGGGTGTGGTGATAGAGGGGCTTTCTTTTAAGGGAAAGTTGCCCTATGTAGAACTGACAAAGCAAAGATCTTAGAATTAATTTAGTCTAGTGTTTCTTAACCTTGGAGATTCTAATTCAGTAGGTTTGGGAGTGAGGCCAGAAGCTGTGTTTCTGACAAGCTTCTTAGATGATTCTGAAGGGCTATCAGATTTAGGAACTAGTGATCTAGTACATACTGTTATGCTTTACTGATTGCAAAAACTGGTCATGAGGATTCATACTACCGACTTAGTTGCATCTGTGTGAATGTAAGCCCCATTTGCCTTTTGAGGGGCTTGGAGAAGAGGAAAGTAAAAAGCCAAAGGGAGTAATAAGGTCATCCCTTAGTACTCCTGATAGTTCTTTCTTTCTTTTTTTTCTTTTAAGATTTTATTTTTTTCCTTTTTCTCCCCAAAGCCCCCAGGTACATAGCTGTATATTCTTCGTTGTGGGTCCTTCTAGTTGTGGCATGTGGGACGCTGCCTCAGCGTGGTTTGACGAGCAGTGCTATGTCCGCCCCCAGGATTCGAACCAACGAAACACTGGGCCGCCTGCAGCGGAGCGCGCAAACTTAACCACTCAGCCACGGGGCCAGCCCCCTGATAGTTATTTCTGAGGTATGCCCAAAGTCTTAAAGCTTATGGGAAAACTTCAAAGGTGAATACGCGGTGCTTTAGAAGTTAGGTTCTACTCAAATGTAGGGAGAATGGAAAACAGGATTGGATTAAATAGTACTTGCTGAGGTTATGGATTAGTGATTAATAATTATTTTCTTTAAAAAATATTTTAGGATGATTTCCCTGTTTAGCATTGAAGTTTAGCTGTTTAAATAAAAAATACTATTTTTATTAAAAATTTAAAAAAGGAAATTATATATAGAAAAGCATGACCTAGAAAATTTAAAGTCATCTGGGCCAACCATCTTTCCCAGTTGCCTGCCTTAGAGAAACCTGGTTATTTGGATCATCAGGCATAAATAAGCCCCTACTGCTCCCTTAATGACCACATATAATATTACAGACAGAGTACCTAGGGGGAAGTAATTGCTTCATGAATACTAGACCTGCAAACCTGCAAACAGACTTCCTTGAAAATCTTTTTTTTTTTTGAGGAAGATTAGCCTTGAGCTAACTGCTGCCAATCCTCCTCTTTTTGCTGAGGAAGACTGGCCCTGAGCTAACATCTATGCCCATCTTCCTCTATTTTATATGTGGGACCACCTACCACAGCATGGCTCTTGCCAGTTGGTGCCATGTCCACACCCGGGATCTGAACTGGTGAATGCTGGTCCGCTGAGAAGTGGAATGTGTGAACTTAACCGCTGTGCCACCAGGCCGGCCCCTTCCTTGAAAATCTTAACTCCATTGTCCCTCAAAGAAAAGAAATACACCAAAGCAAAATCCGTGAACCAAACTACTTACCATGCTTAAGTGCAGGATTTAAAATAGCAAAAGGAAGTAAAGCCCATCTCTGTGATGTCAAGTGCTATTTTGGTGTATAACAAAATAGTTGAATTGTAAGTCCCTCAAAGTTAAAATGTTAAACAGACCCTTAGTTATAAGCTGTGTTGCCAGGCATCTGTATGGAATATAACCATGTAATCAGAGTGTATTGTACTTCTCCACACAAAGAGAACCGAAGCTACTGCTTCTAAAGATTAGGAAACTTTCAGTAGACCGCCAGAAGACAGTACAGAGGAAATGGCTTGGGGGTGGAGGAGATGTATGAGAGAGGATGAAAGGAGCAGTATTCATACTATCCAAATTAGAGCCAGGATGTTTATGCTCAAATCTTGTCTTGGCTCTGCGTTGAGGGGACTGAATAATGGGGACATGGGAAGTGTATCTCTGAGATCCCTAAATTAGTGACTAAATATACCAAATTCCTCTTATAAACGTTTCTTATTTGCAGTGACCTCTGTACATTTCTGAATATATATTGTGGTTAAAGTCCGAAGCCAGCTAATGCTAATTACTCCTTCCTCTTTTTTTGTTGCTAGTGTCCTTCCTAAAGCTGTTACTTTATTCTGTTGTTTACAAGTCACATGCATCTACGGGATTGTAACTTTATGAGGAGTGTTTTTGTTTATCTTTCATTTATTCAAACAGCATGTATTTATTGTGTGCCTTTTTCATGCTGGGCACTGTACTGAGCATATAAAATGTAACTATTAGCAAGATATACTTGGTCCCTGTCCTCATAGAGCTTACAATCTCCTTTAGCACCTTCTACATAGTTGGCTTTGTTTGTCATGTGATGTGAACATTAGGTTAATGCAAAGTACTAAATTAGCACCATTGAAGATAGCATTAAAAACATTTGAGATGTTAGTGTCTCTAATAAATCTTTGGCCAGTATTAAGATTTACTGATTAGTACTGACATCAGTGGAGTTTAGATGCAAGACTATATTTAGACTATATTTAGAAAACCTAGGGATATTAATTTTCTTTCTGAAAGAGTAGACCTAATGAAGGTTTTTCTTAGGAATTAAAAAAGTTCCATGCATAATTTGCAATAGTGTTGGCAAACAAAAAGAACAACTATTTGTATCTCATTATTGCCCTCTCACATTGCTTTAGCACACATAAGAGGCAGCAGGAGCTGCTGCCAGAGATGCACACAGTTACTGTCCTGGGTCTGAGTAGAGAATATCTTCATGCTTTCTGTTGAGTTGGCTTTCTTAACAGATGTCACTCAAGAAAAACAGCATTTTAATAGAAGTCTTGGAAGTGGAATTTGGAATAGTTCTGGAAGTGGGAAATTTAAGCACCTCCTTAGAGAGCTTAGGGAGCTGCAGGTGGAATTTGCCCTGGAGCATTGTCAAATTCTGTGGCTTGTGTTCTCTGAGGATTCTTCTGCGTAAGTTCTCTTGTTGCTTGTGGAGGGTAGAACCACCCTAATTTGAGACTGGAGAAGATCGGAAAAGGCTAGGTCCGTCTAAATATGGCCTAGGTCTCCTGAAGGGTTCAGGCATTTCAGTGAACTAGAGTGGAAACTCACTCTTAGATTTTGAGTTGGAATAAAACTTGTTCTGCTTTACCTGGTTTCAAGTTGTCTCCTGTGTTTTCCAGTTTGCCTCAACAACAATGGAAATCTTGGGTTTTCCTAATGTAGAACCAATTCATTCTACTAAGAATTGATATATTTTTCACACACAGACAACTGTGTCACACTGTATATAAGGCCTTCTGCTTTAAAGGCCAAACATATCCTCTGGCACCAATATTATAGTAATTCATTTAATGATTCATATTAATATCCTTTTCTGGCAAAGGACAATAGATCTTATCAGTTTAGTTCTTGCCACTATTTCTGTTTGATCATGAACAAGTTAAATTATTACCAGGATGTATCTTAAACTCCCCATTATGTTTGATGCTTGCCCTGCAGCTGAGTAAATACCTCTTTAGGATATGTGACAATTGAATTGGCTTGGGCTTTGAAAGATGTCTTTGCTTTAGAGCTTGCTTATGTTCATAGGCATTTGTTCCTTACAAATGTAACTAGGTTTGTGAGAGTTTCGTGCATTTCAATGTCAAGGTCTATTTACAGGATGAACAATTGGGTTACATGGCTTCCTAATATCCTACCACGTATGTGTGAGTTTGCATTTTAAGTGATTTGCATTATCCTGTTCCAAGTGGATTGTCATAGTGGGTTAACAATTTCTTTCAGAATTCCACTAATAAATCACAGATTCTCACTTCTAGTATTCCATTGCTTATTTAATGACACCCTTTTCTAGTTTTTGGTTTTGCAAACTAACGGAGAATTTAGAACTCTGAATGCCCTTGGAACTTTCGGTTCAGACCAGACTCCTTGGAACCCTAGTGCTTTCAGAGTTCCTCTGCTCCTGCTGCAATACCAAATGTAGCTGCTTTAGTGTCTTTTGGATTTTGCAGGGCTCCCCCAGGCTGCGGGCTGGGAGAACGGAAAGAGCTCATCCGTTTGTTTGAAGGCAGGCTGCACAGGCAGCTTTTCCCAGACTCTCCCAGCTCCGGCTTTTCATGCATACCAGCGGAGCCGCTTTTTTCCTCCAGTGATTGAAACCATCTGGACTGCAGAGGGGTCACGTGTGTATGAGAAAATGACATAAAGTTTCAGACCTCCTTGTGCTTTGCTCCAGACCCAGACAATTCTTGGTCGGATGGTGCCGAGGTGAGGGCCGTCCGGTTTGAGGGCCAACTCCTCATCCTGCCCCCCCACCCCCATCTTCCCAGCCCCAGTCCCCGCCCCCCTTTGCGCGCACTCGGCGCGGTTTTCTTGTTCGCTCCACTGCCTCCGAGCACACCCCTCGCCTGGTTCCAGCAGCCCACCCTCTCAGTCTCGGGTGGAGGCACACCTCCTCCACGCCCCCCTCCACTCAAATCTGTGCTCCCTCCCTTCTCTCTCCCTCCAGCCCGGCCGCAGCCCCGGGCGCGGATGCCTGCCCGACGACCGCCCTCTCTCCCGGAGCGGCTCCTCCTCCGGGGTGCGCGGCTGCAGGCAAGCCCCCATCTGTGCGAGCGCCCAGCCCGGCTGGGGAGCGCAGAGGTAAGTGCCTCCGGCTGCCGCCCTGGCTTTCTCTTCATGTCTTCCCGCCGGAAGGTTGCCTTTTGCTCCGGGCCGGGTGGCGGGCAGGAGGGGCGCCGATCGCCTTCCTCCCTCCTACTCACCACTCCTAGCCCCGGGGCGGTGTTCCAGCTCTGTGAGTATTTGCGTCCAGCAGCCCAGACTGTGGGGGGCCTCTGAAGGCGCAGAGGAGCAGGGCGGTGGGGCAGCTCCACTGGGGTGGTGGGGACTGCCCCCCAGGCGGTCGTGGCAG
This sequence comes from Equus quagga, assembly GCF_021613505.1. NCBI lineage: Eukaryota > Metazoa > Chordata > Mammalia > Perissodactyla > Equidae > Equus > Equus quagga. The sequence goes on from NC_060280.1 coordinate 20,081,163, forward strand.
ACTCTGCTTTCCGGCTCGGTTGGGGCCGCGCAGTTGGGGGTGGGGAACGTGGAGCCAAGGGTTTGGGGAAGTGCAGAGCGGCGGTATGGGGAGAGGAGACTGCCGTCCCTGTGGCCCTGGGATTGGGCAGTGCAAGCCGCTTTCTCCCCTGGACGCACCCAAGCTGCTCTGCGGGCTGGCGACCTCTTACCTGGAGCTGGGTTAGCTTGTCTCTAGGCTCCTTGGAGGACACACACACACACACACACACACGCACGCACGCACACTCGGAACTCAGACAAAGGAAAATCAACTTTGCACTCTATCACTTCAACAAATTAAGCTGTGTTTATTGGTGAATGATTGCCTTTCCTTTTCTGCCTTCTTCCTGAAGTGCATTGAGTATTAAAGATATATTTTTTAAGTGACCCGAGACTAAAGGAACACAGTTTAGCCAACGTTTATGCTACCCTGTCAAAGAATTTAGTAATTTAGTAGAGTTCTAGAGACTGAACGTTTTCAAGTACTTCTAAAGAGAGATTGTTGCATTTTCCTGGAATCTTTATATGAATGTGGTTTATAATTACTTGAATGTGAATAAAACAACTTTACGAAGTGGGAGAATTTGCCTTAATGCTGCCTTAGTCCAACTCTCTCTTTTATCCCCATGCAGGTGTCTCTGCTGTTTGGACAGCAGGGTCTTGGGAATGGTGACGAGATCATTGTCCCATCTCCAGGACTGTATAGAGCCAGTTGAACCATTCCAGGATCTCTTATATGCACACACTTCAACCTGCCATCCTAGGATAGGGCCAGAAAGTTAAAACTCAAGTGACTGCAGGATTGCTTTCTTTTTTCCTCCAAGTAATATTTTCAGAAGGTGAATCCCTTCATTGATGAGATTTTTTCAGAAATAGGGGTTTCCTAAGGATCAGAGATAGGGTAGGTTCCAGAAAGCTAATCAGAGGTAAAGGCCACATTGCTCCCTGTCTGTCTCTCATGCTGAATTAAGGGCAGCACAAAGCAAGAGCTCACCAACAGCCTGTTGACTGCATGAGGGAAGTAAAGTCTCCCTGGGCCCTGCTGGCTTGGCAGACATTTCCACTGTGACGGCAGATGGTTAAGCTTCCTTTTCATTTATGGTAAATATCACCCTTGGAAAAACTCGCCAAGATACGGGGGAGATTTGTTCCAGTGTCTATGGGCAGTGCTATTATCCCCTAATTGGGCCAGAACCACACCCAGTTTTGGTAGACAACTGCAAGGCAGCTCTGCCTCCAGAGTATTTTTTATTGAGCACAGATTGTGATTGGCTTGATAATTGGTGACAACTTTGCCCCTGAGTTGGTGGATTCATGGGGGAGAGACGAGTGACACTTAAGAGAAGAAGAAAAATTTCAAATCGATTGCCTTAGAATGTAAGAATTAAGGAAGTTCAGAGAAGAAAAAGATTATGAGCCAGAGTGGCTTCATACAAGGGAAGGGGTTTTAATGAGGCCTTGAAGCAAAGTGTGGTTCTGAAACTAGTGGTGAGCCGCTGGGGAGAGTTTTAGAGTAGAGAGAGTAGACCCTTTGGACTAGAGGTGAGGAGAAAAGTAATACTTACTGAGCATCTACTCTGTGCCTCGTGCTATGCTCTCTCTGGCATCCTCTAGTGTTGTGAAGTAGGTATTGTTGTTCTTGTTTTAAAGAGAAGGAGTTCTTGTTTTAAAGAGAAGGAGTTCTTGTTTTAAAGAGAGAAGATCAGAAAGATAAGTAACCTGCTCAGGATCATACAAATAGTGAGTAATAGAGCTGAAATTCCAGCTCCCGGTTGTCTGACTCTAAAGCTTGTGCTTCCACACCTGCCTTCCACAATGGAAGCTGGAATTCTGGCTCAGGAGCTGGAACTTGATCGTATATACCTTGTCTAGCTTTTAAAGATTTTTGAGAAAAGGAGTGATTGGTAAAGCAATGTTTTTAGAAGATTAGCGTGCCATCTCTGCACAGGAATATTGATGCACACTCGTCACAGGTAATGTGCAAAATGGTAGTTCTTAATTCCGAGGTTAAAAAAAGCAAATAGATGTTTGGGTGTTTAAATTCCTGCCCCATTTACCATACGCTTCAATATCTTGGTTCACTGGGTAAGAACTAGTTGCACTGACCACAGGGTTATTGGGGGTCAGAAGAGAGCTGGATCTCACCAGGCGAATGTTGAAATGGAATGTGTATGTGGAACAACACAGCTAGCGGTTTGTCCTTTATGTTCCCCACACGTTTCGTAATACTTTGGTGAAAGTTTTTTCTTTCATGGATACCCTGGGACATAGATCAATGTTGTAATTTGTTTAAGAGCCTTTACTAAGTGGCAACCTTGAACTCCAAACCAGGGCCTTGCCCTAAAGATCTCGTTTAAGTTGAGGTGTTCTTTTCCTCTCACATTGCCTTGTTTCTTAAAAACGCTCAATTTTAAAATTTGGTACTTGCAAGGTAAAAATGAATTGAGATGACCTTTCTTTATAATAAGACCAATTAAGAGAAACTGTATGTGTATTTCACTTTTTGTTATGGAGGAGCAGTAGGATGCATTTGGAGAGTTACTGTGAGGGAATTTATAAGGGATATAAAAGGCAGCATTTAGAGATGTAGAAAGCTCTTCTTACCCCTTCGCGTTTCTTACCAGTTAATTGTATTGTTTGTATATACAGCTAGGGAGCTTACAGGGCCATTGAATACCCAAGTTTGTAGCTAGGCCCTTTGATTCTCTGCAGATAATGGGCTCAGGAAGGGCAGCAGTGGGTGGAGCCATTTTACTAGAATTGTCTCCCATTTTGGATACAGTTTAGATTTCTTGCTCTTCTTTGTGTAGCCTCTAGGCCTTTTCTTCTGAACTTGTCAGTGCTCTGAAGACTTGGTGCTTAGGCCAAGGATTTGGTTCCCAGGTAGCAGGAGGTTGTGCAAAAAAGGGCAGCTGACAGGCAGAAAAGGTTTGTCAACTAGAGATGTCTTATTTTAATTAATATTAGAGTCAACCATGTTTTTTTGTAAAGTAAAAAAATGCACAACCAAAATGTGATCTTAGTTCTCCATGCCCATTTTTCCTTTTAAGAGGCTCTAACTGGAGCGCTGGCCCGTTGAATGGGCTTTGATATATGAAGTTCTCAGGACCTCGTGGAGCAGTGGTAGTCATAGAGTGGCTGACTCCTAATGTGTGACATTCTCATCAGCACCTCTGTGTCAGGACATGACTCAGTTTGGGTTTTGGACCTCTGAGGAGTGTGACCTCTCAGTGTAGGGGATTTAGAGTCCAAAGATATAGGTTAAAGTCCCAGCTTTGCCATTTATTTAGAAGTGTCTGGAGTTTGATGTCGGAGGGATCTCTTTGCTCAGTTTTTCTGGTTTTTCTAGGTCAGGGTAACCCCCAAGGACCAGCGGAGTTCATACCCTGATTAGTCCCTTGATTCCTTCTCCCATTTTGTATCCTGTGTCACCTGAAAGCCATTTTGTTTTATCTGTAGCCTGTTATAGATGAGAAAGAAAATCTGTCTAGGATTTCCTTAGAGAATGACAGATCTTACTGTTAGTCGATCTTTTGGTGTGAGTGTCTATGAGAGTGCTCTTGAGGTTAGTTTTGAGAGTTGGAGTCTCAAAAAGAGACTTTGGCAATGCTCTTATTTAAATGTCAGAGATGTTTGGTTGCATTTTTCGCTCATTGCTTACTCACACAGTTGTTAATGGTTTTATATTTGGTAAGCATTTGTCATTTTTGTAATTTATTGAAGGAGTGATTTAGATTTTCCAAGATAGCTAAAGCTTCGAAAAATAGGACTGAAATATCCTTTTGACAGTCAGATGTAATCTCCTAGTATAGTAGAACCGTTTGACTATTTTAACCCATTCCCCCTCTAGATATCTTTAAATCTTTCTCAAGAGATTTGCTCTCTCTCAAGAGATTTCACAACCTCTCTAGGAAACATTTTCTGAGCTTTCCAGACTGATGATCACAGATTATTTCCTTGTAGTTAGCTTAAATTTTCTTTTAGTCTTTCTTACTTTTACTGTTTTCCCATTCTTCTTCAATGCACAGATGTTCACAGTGAACAAATCGTCTTTTCTTGACCCTAATGGCAGCTACCAAATGTACAGAGTGTCTCTTCTGTACCCATCCTTTACTTCCCTTTTTTTGGTTAAACAAGCTGAGCTTTCTCTGTTTTTCTTTATAAGTCTTGCTTTTTAGACCTGTGATTATACTTGGTGCTTTGTGTTTTGTTTTTTGCAGGAAGTCAGTATCAGATATGTTGGCAATTAGAGATTTCAGATTGAAGGGAGCCTTTTGGAAATAAAATGTGCTTTTTTCCCCCTATCAGCATGAGTAATTGTGGAACATATGTAAACTCTGGAGTATGATCTTTTAAAAAAATTATCATCAAAAGAATTTTGCCCAAGTCCTGTCAGGGCTTAAAAAGAATCCAGCCTTTGCAAGATTGCACTAAAAGTAACAGACTAGCCCAATTAAGGCCTTTCTAGAAGTGTGGGAATTATTTGTTTAAACCAGAATTTAGGATCCCCAAGCAAATATTATAGAAATAATCTGCTTAACACTGTGTTAATATTGTAAGAAATAAAACCCTTTTGTGGACCTCTTGTGATGAAGGGCTGTAGTGATTAGAGTCCTGGGAATCCTGATTGTCAGTGTTCTGGAAACTGCTTTAGACAAATGTCAATGTTGGTGAATTTTTGTATTTCTTTGATATGAAGTTGAGATCTTGGATGTTCATTTAGCTAAGGACAAGTTTGAATCCAGGTATTTGGGGGTTATTTGCCTCCTTCTCCCTATTCCTATTCCCAAAGGCTAACTGGAGTGGGGTTGAAAGTGTCTCCAATCCAAGAGTCAGTGTGTTGCGAGGTTTTGTAGACACTGGTCTCCAAGGAAGCGCTCTATTACAGTCATTCATATGCTCTTTCCTGTGTTCAACATTTATTGAATTTCCACTGTGGACAAAGTACTGGCTGGTGCTTTCAAGCATCTTTTTATTCTCTTATTACTTTTCTTTGGTGAACATGCTTAATATTAGGTGTTTGATGAATCAATGAGTAAGTAAAGTTAAGAAATTAGATGGGAAGTTATTTTTGGATATGGGTGTTGGATACCTCCTGATTCGAATACTGCTGTTGGGAAGTGACTGTTTATGCATCACTCTGGCCTCTGCTCTTGGTGCTGAGATGAGCCCTGATAAGGAGGCCCAACATGTGGGGACATATTTTCTGGTGAGTGAACAGGTCCCGGTTGGTTATTTTTGCTATTAGTTGCGTTAGATTCCATTTACTGTTGCCGGGAACTCCACTTGGCATAATATCCCCTGCATTTGAAAGTGCCCCATGGTTAGTTGTGTAAGGACTGCCTGGAGGAGTTTTTCCTGAAAGTCTGGTCCTGCCACGTGAGTCAGGGATGGATTCTAGGTGCTTAGACTCAAATGACTTCTACACAAACCGCAGTTGATCCTAACACTGGGACCCAAGGGGGATGGAAGTTCTCTCGAAATTTTCTACTAGTAGGGGAGGGGAGTCAAAGCTGTTTGCTTCTCAGTGGACACTAGAATCTGTACCCAGACCTGGAGATGAAGAAAACGTAGCTTACAAATGAATATTTATTTCTCTATAGGATTAGGGAGAGCATGGAAAAATGAGATTTAAGGTCAAAGCATTCATTTGAGTCCTTAATGTCCAACTAATCAGAGATATCAGTTGTGAGGGTTTTGTTTTGCTATTTTTTTCCACATCTGTGTTTTGATAGGTCACTGCCTTGAATCAGGATAGTATTTAGGACCAAAGTGTTTATACAGAAAGTGATTGCAGAGTCATGGGAGGTGGGTAGAGGCCACTCTGTATCTTATTTCAGATGAACCATTTTTAAAACCCCCATAAGTAGCTCAGTGGTCAGTATTAGTTAGAAATAGCTTTGCAGAAAGGTATTGGTAAAATAATATTGAGCAGCCTTTGTCTATTCCAGGTTTAGATATGAGCAAGAAAGCCAATTTGGGAGCAGCATCATGTGCCCAGCTCTGTCCACATTTAAGTCGCCTACATAGTTCCCATGTATTTGTCACCATCACTGGTCCCTGGAGGGCCAGGGGTAGATCTCAGGATATGAGGCTCAGACTTGGTTGAACCCACATCAAGAGCTGGTCCTGGTAGGTCAGCATAATTTTCTGTGGTTTATCACCAAGGCTAGGGTGTGGAGAGATGGTGGGTGGGACGGGGAAGAAAAACAGAAGGGCATATAGTTCTGTGGAAATTGAGTAAAGAAATGAAAAAGTTAGAACTTTTTTCCCTCTCACTGATTTGTACCTTTGTTTTGTTGGAAATTCTTATCATTCGAGGTCATTTTATAAAGACTCATAGTAACTAGCTGAAGGCACTGTGACTCTTGTACGTTGTTGAGAAGAACCCTCCAAGATGATTCTCTGGATAAGTAGTTGAGTCATGCCCATTTTATTTCCCTGTTGTCCTCCTAAGTTTTGATGATCTTGATTTTTAAGGAATATTCTGGCTTTAATGTCTAGGGTTTTTTAGGGCTGTGGGGACTAGGGGTGTGGGGACTGACTATGATATGTTGCCAGATAAGAGGAGCTTCTACACCTAGACAAATCTCCAGGAAAGAAGAGACAGAAAAGTTGATAGACAAAGTGTAAGGATTGGGAAGTCTAAGGGGAAAGTGGCCTGGCAGGTGGTGTAACTGCTTTGGCTGTTGTGACTCTCTCTGCCAAGCTGGGCGTGATGGTTGGATGATGGGGTGGTGCTGCGGATATCCCATAATCTGCATCATTCCTTGAAGAAGATGAAGTTTAAGAGAAACACAGTGGATTGTGTTGATTTTTTTTTTTAATTTACATGACGTATCCACAAGTGAGTTTTTACCAACACCTCAGTAATGTGTCTTAACTATTCCAAGCCTAGTAGTGGATATACAGGACAAGTATGTGAAAAAAAACCCACCCGTGAACTTAGAACATGTAATTGTTGCATGAAGCACTATATAGAGTATTAAGTTTCTAAGCTTTAATTGTTTTTTTTTTAAAGATTGGCACCTGAGCTAGCAACTGTTGCCAATCTTCTTCCTTTTTTTTTTAATTGCTTTTTCTCCCCAGGTCCCCCCAGTACATAGTTGTATATTTTAGTTGTGGCTCCTTCTAGTTGCGGCATGTGGGATGCTGTCTCAGCGTGCCCTGACGAGTGGTGCCATGTCCGCGACCGGGATCCGCGACCGGGATCCCGTGAAACGGGATCCTAAATCCATTTTCTATACTACCAATTATGTGTCACCTTCACTGGAGAGAACTGGCAGAACAATGTGTAAACTCTTTCCACACGCCTCCTTGTCACTCCAAATTTAAAGTCTTCAAGATAACATTCAAGATCCTCCAAGATCTGGTTTTCATCTTATACAGCCCACTATACGTCCAGTGGATCTCTTTCATAAACCTACTGATTCCATTAGGACGGCCTGATTTCCATCCCACAAAGGCCAACATCTTTTCTACCTCTGGATCTTTGCTTATGCTATTCCTGATCACTTCCCACCCCTCAAAGTGTACTCCTCGATTCTGAAGGCAGCATTCTATGGAAGAAAGAGAACTGACCTAGGAAACAAAATACCTGGATTCCAGACACGGTTCTGACATAAACTAGTTGGGTGCCTTTGCACAAGATCTTTGACTCTCTGGGCTCAGTTTCCCCATCCATAAACAGAAAGGTTGAACTACATCATCTTAACGGTCCTTCCAGCATAAAAAAAAGGTACTCTATGATTCCTATATGCCCAACCAAACCAAACCTCTCCTTCAAAGTCTACAAGCCCTCCACAAATTTTCTCTAAGCACTCCAGTCTACACTATTCTCTCCCTTCTCTGAACTCCTATGTCTGGAATCCAAAACAAATCACACACTGCATTCATTCCACTAAGATTTTCAGAGCATTTTCTTGGCCAGATATTATGGCAAAGACTTGGTAATAAATATAAAACCAAGTAAGTCCCAAATCTGTATATATCACCTCAGTATCCCTTTCCTCTACACTATTTTGATCCAAGTGAAGTCATGTTAAACATAAACATCAAATACAAATGACACCATTTATTCATTTAGCAAATATTTAAAGAAAATTTTCCATGTACTATTCTAAAAAGTAAAGATACCAGTAAACAGATGGACCAACTCCCTAACCACATGGAGTTTGTTTATTTGTGAAAGCAGACAGGAAAAACACACAAATACGTAATATAATTTTAGGAAGAAAAACAAAGCAAGAATTAAAGATTAACTAAGAGCTGTTTACACAGGATGGTCAGGGAAAGCATCCCTGAGAAGGTGCATCTGAGTGACAACTGAATGAAGTGAAGATACAAACTAGCAATATTCAAGAAAAGCATCTGAGACAAAAGAGATGGTGAGGAAGCTGGAGAGCAGGTGGGAAGGCTGGGGTTCAGAGCATTTAAGGACCTGGTACTAACTTTGGATTCTACTTCCAAGTGTGATGGGTGGGATTCCAAATGTGGGCTAAAGTAGGGGACGAACATAATACTTTGGTTGCTACGTAGAGAAGAGACTATAAAGGGACAAGAGGAGAGGATGGGACCAGCTAGAAAGCTATAAGAACCAGTTAAGGGCTTGGCATCCAACCTCCAACTGTCTAGGTTCACATCCTGACTATTCAGTTATAAACTGTGTGATCTCAAGAAACAGTTCATTTCGCTATACCTCAGTTTCCACATTTTTAAGTGAGGATAATAATACCTATAAAGTTGGCTAGAAAATTTAACTAGCACATGTAAAGCCCTGAGTCTGAACACAAAGAACAGAGTCTGGCACAAAGTAAACACTCCATGAATGCTAGCATGTTAAAGCCATGAGACCACCTGGGAAAAGTGCAGATAGAGAAGAGGAGCTCGAAGCCTGAGCCCTTCAGCACTCCAACATCTCCAAAGGCCTCCATTCAACCCAAGATTCTGCCATTAACCTGCATGTCCTAAGTTTTGTCTGGGGCTCCAAATGCGCTGTACGTAACTCACAATTTAAAGCTTGGACACTGGGGCTGGCCCCGTGGCTGAGTGGTTAAGTTCACACGCTCTGCTTCGGCAGCCCAGGGTTTCGCTGGTTCGGATCCTGGGCGCAGACCTACCTTTGCTCATCAAGCCATGCAGAGGTGGCGTCCCACATGCCAGAACTAGAAGGACCCACAACTAAAATATACAACTACGTACTGGGGAGGCTTTGGGGAGAAGGAAGAATAAAATCTTAAAAAAAAGAAAATGGATTTGAATTGAGGAAGAAACTGGAGCCTTGGAGGAGTTAGGAAGGCCCTTGTAACAATGTAGGTATTAGTGTAGTTAGGAGCCTAGTAGCATTTCAGTATGTTTTGTTTTTGGAAACTTGTGATGGTTTTTGAAGGTGACATATAATTCTCTGGTAAGATGTGTGTACCCACATTTCTAAGAGAGTTTGGGAGTAAGAAGCCTGGAGAACTGGTATTTTACCTTAATTCTGTATATGGTTGTAAATGACATTTTAGTATCTAAGTGATAATTCCTCTTAAGAAACTTGGGCCATGTTAGGAAAGCAGGAATAGAGGAAAACACTATACTAGTGTGAGAATCGTGATAGAGGGCCTGGGTAGCAGTGGAGGGGCAGATGGACAATGCATGGGAACAGCTTCCAAGAGAGGGCCTGGACCTCTCTGACAGAGGAGCTGCATTGTGGTTGGCGAGTCAGGCATCCAGGGACCGCAACCTTGCACTATTTTTTTAGGACACAAGAGCCCAATGGAAGTAATACCTGCCTCCTGGGCCCACAAATGCTTTGGATGGATGGGTTATGTTAAAGCTCAGGCCCATTCACATAGTCCACATAAGTTTTCTCCTAGAGTTGATGCGAATAGATTGATGCAGCCCAAATAGGCCAGTGAATTGGCACAGGGCAGGATACTTTAAAAGTTTTTTCCATCCTCAGGAATCTTTTTCCATCTTTAAGGAAAAACTTTAAAAGTCAGCATAAAAGTGAGAACACAGACCTTTAAGTAATATACTGGATCTGACAGTTTGAATTGCAGAAAAAATCCTGGAGCATTCAACATTCAACAAGTACTTATTGAGCAGCATCTGTTAAACACCAGATACTACGCTAAGTATTGGAGCTTTAATCTTTTGGTCATATTGCATCAAATGTTATTAATAGAATATTAACATTTCGTTCTATTTCACATTAAGGTCTTTTAGCCCGGAGGTGATAGAACTCCGTCCGTAAACCCTCAGTGAGTTCAGACTGTTCATTTCTGCTTACGTTCACTTATTGAATGTTTACTGTGTATCAGGCAATATGCTGAATGCTGAGGCAGTTTTGAAGCTGAATAAGAATTGGAGAGGGTCCTCAATTGGCTGACTGGAATTTACCAGGTAGATCTGACAGCTCTCCAGTTTGCTGGGATTCCTAGCCAAGGGGAGAGTGTTCTCAGCAGTCGTGTATCCTCCTTTACTTGTCCTGCCCACACTGGGCCTTCCCCTCTCGCCCTTACCACTGTCCCCAAACCCCATCTTTAGATTTAAGAGAACTGAAAATTAACTCCTTTGCATTAAGTTTAGAAAGTTCCATTAAGGGAACACTTCCCTGATGAAACCTTTAAGTTTGAAATCTTTCCAGGAGAATCCTGCCTGTGTCATCCCAAAGAAGAGCCTTCTCCATGGGATCTTTCCTTCTTCCTCTGAAAGTTGCTTTGCCTACAGTACTGACAGAGGGCATGCAGTGTTTGGTATTTCTCAGGCTCTTCACTTCTGCTGCTTTGTTTGTTACTGGCACATTGGGTTCTTGTTGTCCCCCAGGATAGAAATCAAGAGAGACAACAAACGGGAGTAGAAAAGTAAAAGTTGTTTAGCTTGTGCACAGGAGAGGCACAAGGGAGCCAGTGCAGAAAGGAAAGGGGCTGGTGACTGGCTCGTTAGGGAACGGGGTTGTGGGGCTTTTGTTAGGCAAAGATTGGGGAGAAGGGCCTTGTCATGGCACGTAGAGGTGGGGTTGTGCTTGCACCTGCGCTATTACATAGCGTGCTACTACACTAGTATGGTAATGGGGCTAGGGTCGCCTTCAGACAACTCCTGGGTTCTAGGGAGCATGTGTAAGCCCAGGAAAGTCCTGAAACTGAGAAATGTGGATCTTGGTGGTTTCTAGCTGGTTCTCCTAGCTTACAGATTGGTTAGGGGCTTTATCTTGTTAGGCGAGGGGCCTTGCAGATGACCCTGTCTTGTTAGGCTGGTTCCTGTCTCACGTTGGCTCTCTTTGGGGATACTGGGAGGGACATGGTGTCTTGTTTTCTAGAATGAATGACACAAATGAGAGGGAGGCAATCATGCTAAATTTTCCCATTATTTGGAAAGGCATCTGCTCAGAACAAAAGAAAGGCAAAAGAAGATAGATGCAAAAGAAGAGTCTTTTGTTGAGCCTCTGGATTGCCAGCTGGAGAGAGGTTGTTCTTCCCTCCTTGGCTTGGCATCTGGAGCGAGCTCGTACACTGTTTGAGGTTTGCTCTCCTTTCTCCATGTCTGTGGGCTCCTTTAATAGAAAACTACAAAATGTGAAATAATCTTTATCTTCAACATCAACTTTAAATTGATTCTTTTAAAAATATAATATATTCATTATAGTACACTATAAAAAAATTAAAAGCTTCACTTTCCCCAACACCCAGAGATCACCACTGTTAACATCTGGTTCTTTCTCTAGGCATGTATATGTACATATTTGTATTCTTTTTTTTACCAAAGCAAGATCCTACTATACATACTGGTTTTCATTCTATCTTATGTTTCAATTATCTCCACTTTTCCAGTGCAGTAAATTTTTATTTTAATTAATACCTGGACCATATTTCAGATTTCCCCTTGATCCCTAAGTGTCCTTATTATTGTTTTTCCATACCAGCATTGAACATATAACTACAGACTCTACTTGGTGGTTCTGTCCCTTAACCTTCTTTTAATCGAACCCAGTCCCTTTTGTATGATACTGTCTTATTGAATTATCCTTAATAGTTTCCTTCAATTGAGTGCTGACTCTGTGACCTGTGTATTGCTAAGGGGTTTATAAATGTCATCTCATTTAACCCTTGTGACCACACTGAGAAGCATGTTTTATTATTATTTATTTTTGTATGTTCTCTTCCTGTGGGATCTCAGGTATCCTTAGGGCTTAACACTATTTCCTTTATGTCAGAGATACATCACTTGTATCTCAGGGGTCACCTTAAGAGCATGAACTCTTGAGCCAGATGGCCTGGGTTCAAATTCTTTTTGTTTTTTTCAGGAAGATTAGCCGTGAGCTACCATCAGCCACCAATCTTCCTCTTTTCGCTGAGGAAGATTGGCCCTGAGCTAACGTCCATGCCCATCTTCCTCTGTTTTCTATGTAGGATGCCACCACAGCATGGCTTAATAAGCAGTGTGTAGGTCTGTGCCCAGGATCTGAACTGGTGAAACACCAGGCGGCCAAAGCAGAGTGTGTGAACTTCACCGGTACACCACTGGGCTGGCCCCTCAAATCCGTTTTTTTTTTTAACACTAATTGTATATGATCCTAGACAAGTCAGTTAACCTTTCTGTGCCTCAGTTTCCTCATTTGTAAGACGAGGTAATAGTGTGTACTTCATAAGGTCTTTGCAAGTTTAAATGAATTCACATATGCAAAGTACTTAGAAGATGACCTGGGATATAGTTAGTGTGCATAATTATTGCTATTGGACAGCTGGAAGGTCCACAGGCACCTCAAGCTTTCCGTGTTCAATACTTATCTCTGTAAAGCTGCTCTTTCTTCTCCTATGTTCACTACCTCCTTTGATGATGTCAGAGTCATCTCTGATTTCTCCTTCTCTCTCAGTAATCACACTCATAAAGTCTTGTCAGTTCCTCTACTCATCACTTTGGAGAGCCCATGGATGGGGCATTTCCCCCCTAATTAGTTAGTTGAATTTTACACAAGTAATTCATATTTTTTCTAGAAAAATTAGAAAACACAGACCAAAACAATCACCCACAATTTCGCTATACAGAGATGACCATTGTTTACATACATACCAAAATATATACCAACACTATAAAACAAATAAACATGCATTCACAAAATGCTAGATATTTATTTTATTATTAAGTTTAGTTTTTCACCCTAATTTTTGCTACTGTAAAAACACTGTGATGAATGTCTTTATGCCTGTATTTTAGTGCAGTTCCCTGATAATTTTTGGAGGATATATTAGTAGAAGTAAAGTGGATAGATGAAAGAGGTGAACATTTTCAAGGGGTTTTGATGTGCCCAGCCAAGTCACCCTCTAGAAAGTCTTTAACCTGTGTACATTTCTGCTAGAGTGAATGAGTGTGCCTGCTTTTAGCCTTCCTTGCCAAACTAAAAAGAATGAAAATAATATTTGCAAGTCTGATAAGATAAAAATTGTATTGCATTGCTGTTTTAATTTACGTTTCTTTGATTGCTATGAGGTTGACTATTTTCTCATATGTTTAATGCCATTTAATGTATATTTCTTTTGTGATTTACATGTTCTTGTATTTTTATATTTTATTTTTACTGATTTTACCAACTCTTTTAATATTAAGGATAATTATTCATCGTATATACTACATATACCCTCAGTTTGTCATTTACCTTTTAACTTTGTTTTCTACACATAAACATTTTTAATAATTTAATGTAGTGAAATTTATTAGTCTTTTAAAAAATTTTTACCTGTTGTGTCATTCTTAGATCTTCCCTTAGCAAGATTAGGTAAATATCCATTATATATTCCTCTGCCTCTTGTATGATGTCATTTTTTGCATTCAAATCTTTACTCAATCTGGAATTTATTCTGTTATAAAATAATAATAATGATAGCTAATATTTTTGAGTGCATATTATATGCCAGGCACTAATACCAATCAAATGCTCATATGTACTGGCTCATTTAATACTTTCAACAAACTTGTGATGTAGGCACTGTTATTTTCCCTGTTAGTATCACTGTAAATTGATTTGCTAAAGGTTGCCCAGCTAGTAAGTGACAAAGATAGGATTCAGGTTCAGGTAATTGAGCTCCAGAGTCCATGCTTTTAACTGCTCTGCTAACTTTATTTTTTCCAAAAAATTGTCCTAATTCATTTATTAAAGAATACATTCTTTCCCCACTGTTTTGAAAATACTAATTTTAATCATATACCAAATTCATGTATATACTTCATGGTTTCTAGACTTTTGTTTGATTGAACTGTCGATCTGTTCATCTGTTCATCTGTTCTGGTGATAATGCCACACTGTTTTAATTTGTGTAGCTCATAGACTGTGTTCTCCTCACCTTTGTGTCCCTAGTGCCTAGCAGTGACTGTCGCCTTGTAGGTGTTTAATGAATATTTGCAGAATGATGTACCTGTTGGTTCGTGGATAGAATTCAGAGAGTCTGCAACAACTTTGATAGGAAAAAACTACATCATCAGTTTCACTGACCCCTGACTGAAATTTAGTATTTCTTTCAATTATGAATCAAGGCAATAAAGCACAGTAGTAAGAGTGCTACCTGTGACTTCGTTGCTCATAGAAATCATGGATGTGTGCTGGGGGTGGACCCTAGGTTAAGAGTGCTTTCTTTACTGTGTTTCTTTCTTGAGGCCATTTTATCTTTGTGTCTAATACCTAGGCAGTGCCTGATACTTAGTAGATGTCCAGTAAATATGTTAATTTTTAAAACTTTAAATTTTCAAATATGCACAAAAGTCGAGAGAACCGTATAATGAACTCTTCATATATTCTTCATCCAGCTTCAGACATTGTCAACATTTTGCCAATTTTGTTGTATCTATCTCATCTCATTTTTGGATATTGTGTTTTTTACCTAGTAATATATCAGAAAGCACATCTAACTGATAAGGACTTAAAAATGTATAATCGCTCTCTTAGTACATTTAACAAAATTAACAATAATTCCTTTTTTTTAATTTGTTTTATTTTTTTTAAAGATTTTATTTTTTTTCCTTTTTCTCCCCAAAGCCCCTCGGTACATAGTTGTATATTCTTTGTTGTGGGTCCTTCTAGTTGTGGCATGTGGGACGCTGCCTCAGCTTGGTTTGATGAGCAGTGTCATGTCCGCGCCCAGGATTCGACCCAACGAAACACTGGGCCGCCTGCAGCGGAGCGCGCGAACTTAACCACTCGGCCATGAGGCCAGCCCCACAATAATTCCTTAATAGGATCTATTACCCAGGCCATATTCAGTTGTCCTCAATTGTCTCAAAGATATCTTTTGCTTAAATTGAATGTTTGAGTCGGGATCCCCACAATGCCTACACTTTGTATTTGGTTGATGTGCCCCTTCTGTAAATGTTAATGACATTGTATAAATTACTTGTTAATTTATCTTCATGTCCTGACACTGCCCCTCCCCTCCTTCTCTGTTGCTTCTTACTTTTGTTATATTTTTACTAATAACTTATTCTTGAAAATTGCGCTGTCCTTATTTAACATTTTATTTATCTTTTTAATGAGAGATTGTTGATTTTGGTTATTTGGTCTTATTTTTTATTATATATTTTTAAAGATTTTATTTTTCCTTTTTCTCCCAAAGCCCCCCAGTACATAGTTGTGTATTTTTAGTTGTGGGTCCTTCCAGTTGTGGCATGTGGGACACCACCTCAGCGTGGCCCAATGAGCGATGCCATGTCCACGCTCAGGATTCGAACTGGTGAAATCCTGGGCCGCTGAAGCAGAGCGCACAAACTCAACCACTTGGGCACGGGGCCGGCCCCTGGTCTTATTTCTAAAGATTTTATTTTATTTTTTTCCTTTTTCTCCCCCAAGTCCCCTGGTACATAGTTGTATATTCTTCGGTGTGGGTCCTTCTAGTTGTGGCATGTGGGACGCCGCCTCAGCATGGTTTGATGAGCAGTGCCATGTCCGCGCCCAGGATTCGAACCAACGAAACACTGGGCTACCTGCAGTGGAGCGCACAAACTTAACCACCCGGCCATGGGGCCAGCCCCCTGGTCTTATTTTTAAAGGTAAAACATTTAAGTTTCATATAAAGTTCTTTCAGCCATGTTTTGGACCGAGATATGTGATGGGTAAATTTCTTAAGATCAAAGCTCTAACATACCTTTCTTCTTCATTTTCTTAAGGAGTCTCCTCACCTTGTTAGATAATTTGAGGTAAAAACACTTTCTCTGAGATTTTTACATACATATCTGTGCCTTAATTGTTTCCTCTGCAAAATTGGAAGAAATTCAAATTTGGGTCTTCTCTACATGGTAGCATTTTTTATTTCCTTTATACTTAAAAAATATGAGAATGTCAAAGTGATAGTCCCTCATTGTTGATTGTGTTCAGGATTCTGTAAAGCTTTTGTGTACAGACCAAACTCTTCTATTAAACTTTTAGTTATAGATTTGAGGCCATTTGTTCAAAGACTTCTATGATTTGCAGAGTGGTTCTCTGAGCTACGTTCCTTCTTGTGATTGTCATCTTGTGCATTCTTTGAATCTATTTATTTCACTAAGAAAAAATTTCCATATGTTGTCACTTTTTCTCATTAGCTTTTTCTGTAGGATCACTCCTATTTTTATTACATTTATCTATTCATTGATTTAGGATGGACCTTATGTTTTGATTATTTCTTTTACAACCTGTACTTCTATAGTCATTATGATAGTCTGTTTCATCTCTTTGAGAATCAATATCAGCCATTCTGTAAATTCGATTTATTTATTTATTTATTGGGTATTTGCTGTGAGGAAGGCATCCATTACAGGGATGAGCTTTGTTCTTCTTTTCCACTGTAAGTTTTTTTTTCTTTGACTGCTTATATCTTTTTCCTGTTTATTCATTCATCTAAGTTTACTTGTTGATCTTCCTCTCAATGGTTTCAGACTATTTTGTTTGTGCTTTGTTTACTGAGATTTGTGAGAAGTCCTTGTCAATATATTGAGATCCCATTTCAGGTGCATTATAAAGAATATAGGAATTGAGACGTTTTTTATTTTGTGATGCTGAGTTTGATTAATGATCACCTAATTACACCCCGCTCCCCCTTTGGAAAATGACTGTGTAAGAGAACTGAAATTCCAAATTTCCATGTCGTCTTTGTTAAGATTAACTTGAAGGAAAAGCCCTCCTACTATGAGAGAAAACTTTCTACTAGGACGCGGTTTGTTCCTGAGAGAGACACCATTGGGTCGTGTTTCTGGAGAACTGGCTGATTGGTGCTACAGCCTCCAGGTGTGTGAATACAGTTGTACTCAGGGTGTCCCCTTTCTCAGTCACTCTTCTCCCACTTTACAAAAAGGAGGCATAGCCATTATTCATCCTGCATCTTACTCTTTCTGTGCCTGATGTGTGCAAAGTTCCAGGTTAGCAGGCAAAGCTACAATTAGAAATATTTTTAAGAAAGTGAGTGACTCTAACAGATCATTTCCCTTATCAGATGGTTTTCAGTTTTTGCTTTCAACAAAATTGAAAGACTTGTCAGCTGGTAGATAATTAAAAATAATTTTTGATGATAGATGACTGTAATTTTGATGTATAACTCATAAGGCGTGCAAAGATTAACTGATATTGCTGTAACAAAATTTCTGTCATTTCTATCTAGTTTTTTATGTGAACAAAGTTTCTTGGCACAACTATAAAAATGAAAAATTAATGCATTAATAATAAAATTTTGCCTTTTATTTTTAATAATACAGATTTATAATATAATTGTGTTTTGATCAGTTGCATATTAATAACAAAGATAAGGAAAGCCCAGTCCAGAAGAAAAATTTTTTTTTAGCATTTAGAACTTACATATTATAGGAGAATTTAAAAAATGTTGTATATGTGTATTTATGTATAATAGTTATATTGCAGAGAAGTATCATAGGTTGATCAGTAAAAGACTGTCAAGCATAAATATTAGGATAAAATTCTGAGGAGGAAGTCAAAAGGAAATATGAGTTTAAGGAGAAAAAGGAATGGTATGAAATTTCATGTTTTTTTAAATGGATGCTGGTGGATTTTAAATCACTATGATATTTAGATTTCATTGGATTCATTTGGATTCATTTAAGAGAGCAATTGAGTAGTTTCATTTTAAAAAGTCAATATTTATAAAATGCCAATATTTATAATATGCTAGAAAGTATATCTTTATTACTATTTATGATGCAGAAATATAAATAATTAACTCAAATATATGGGAAGGGTACTTGTTTTGTAAAGTTCGTCTAGGGCATATATGATAAACACATATTGACAACAGAGTATGATACAGGTGCTTGACCAGAGGAAGAGGAAGAATAATATGGAAAAGATGCAAAGGAAGCCCCGGGGTCAGAGAAAGCAAACAGAGGACGTGCTGTGGAGCTGAATCTTGAGGGACTGTGGGAGCTGGCTAGCAAAATAGAGGTGGAAAGGCATTCTGGGAAGAGGGAACAGTATATGCAAAAGGCCTAAAGGTAAAAAAGAACATGAAAACTTTGGGGAAGATGGCAGGAGTGGCATGAACAGGATGCTATTTATAGCCAGCTTGACAGTGCACTTTGATGGCCCAGAAGGGAGAGGTGATGGAGGTGGAGTCTGTGGAAGGAGCTCTTGCCAAGGGCCTGGATGAGATAGGGAAGTGAGAGTAATCCATTAATGGTGCTTCTTTCCCAGTGACTGTTGTCCGTATTAGTAATCTTATGGACATTCTTAGAAATGTAGAGATTCTTATTTACATTCTGCTAGGGGAGAAAATGAGGCCCAGCCCAGGGCTCTTCCTCTTATAGGTTTTTTACCTTAGTAGCGGTGGGCAGACTGAGATTAGTGCTGGAATGCAAGGCTTCTTTCCACACACTGGCCACATGCTTGGTTGAGGCCCTCAGCTTGTCATTAAAAAGGGTGACTGCAATTATGGAACCAAAGTTTGAGATCCTTGAGCTGATGAAGGATTTTTTTCCTGATTTGTGAATTTGTTTATGTGAAAAATTTCTATAAAATTCTGCAGTTAACATATGCATTTACTTACATATACATTTACTAAATTACGTATTACATTTACTTAACATGTACATTTACTTTTTTTTTTGAGGAAGATTAGCCCTGAGCTAACTATTCCCAGTCCTCTTCTTTTTTACTGAGGAAGACTGGCCCTGAGCTAACATCCGTGCCCATCTTCCTCTACTTTATGTGTGGGGCACCTGCCACAGCATGGCATGCCAAGTGGTGCTGTGTCTGCACCCAGGATTCGAACCAGTGAACCCCAGGCCGCCGAGAAGCAGAACGTGCAAACTTAACCGCTGTGCCACCGGGCCAGCCCCTACTTAACATGTACATTTACTAAATCACCCTTATTTATTTTTTTTCTGCTTTTTCTCCCCGAGTACCGCCAGTATATAGTTATGGGTCCTTCTAGTTGTGGCATGTGGGACACCACCTCAGCATGGCCTGATGAGTGGTGCCATGTCCTCACCCAGGATCTGAACTGACGAAACCCTGGGCCACTGAAGCGGAGCATGGGAACTTAACCACTTAGCCACGGGGCCGGCCCAATCACCCTTATTATAACGAATTCAACTGTATAAAATTTATGTGATCCCAGAAAAGGTATCATGTAAGGTCACTCTTCTGGCCCATCTGGTACTGGGTAATTCTTTTACCTTCATGATGGAGAGGCCTCCGTTAACAGGGATGAAAACAGGGGTGCTGTAAAATAAGACTGTGTAGTCCTGAAAAAATTGGCTACACATTTTTGCCTGTTTGGAACATTTGTTCAGCAAACTGGTAGAGACCTGATTGAATGTTTGCGTAGAACAAATTTAACAAGCTCCAAAAGGAAGCCATCAAAGGGTTGATTTGATATCACACAGAAACATGAGGTGGTGAGATGAGCAGTTTTTCCACATTTTAATATTTTCCAAGATGACACTGAAAGCCTTGCTCTTAGAGAACCCTGAGCCATCTAGTAACTCATTCTTCCAGGCTCTTGAGAGGGAGAGAAGGGAGGTTTATGCCATTAAATGGAAGCCCTGGGCCTTTCCTAGGAGAGCCTCAAAAGGAATTGAAGACAGCCATGGGAAGGTAACCAGCAAAGCAAGGTAAGGAAAGCCACATGACTCTGATTTCTTGTGGGAAAATGTTGTATTTGGTTTCATTATTTCCAGCTCTCTGTTTTCAAAAGTCTCGGAAAAGCCTAGCTCTTGGGGGCAGTAGGAGAGAATGCTGTCAAGGAAGCACTGAGTCAGTACAGGAGACCTACTCTGTGCCATTCACTGCTTGGTACTTTCATAAGTCTCACTAATTGTCTCAAAGATGAGGAAATCACGATGTGGGGAAATCAAGTAACTTGCCCAAGAGCCAGAATTTGAACCCAGGTTCATTTGATTCCAGAGCCCTTTCCACTACATTGTGAGGTTTCCCTGTTCTGAAATCATGGAAAATGAGCCATATCCTGGATTGAATTAGGGAACTCGTGTTTTCCAGCTAACAGTCCTGAAAAACTCTTGAGTTCACTTTGTTTGGAGGCATTTGGGGAGAGAAGTAACACTGGCTAGGAGAGAGGAATTGAGGGGGAAGGTCCTGGTGTTCTTTAGGCCGTTTCTTCTCCGTGGAAGAGGCTATTGTGCTGCGGCATCTAGTCCTTGGTGGTGGTTTGGAAGAAGTAGCTCCTGAGTTCCTTTGCCGCCAGTTATCCCTGTGAAGGAAAATGGAAGAAGACTAGCGCACTGTAGGGCTGTGGATTTCACAAAACACAGTTTTTGTTTGTTTTTTGTTTTTTGAGACCAACATAGGATTCCTACCTGGATTTTAAATTTTTCCCAGAGAAAGTGACTGAAAATAAACAAACAAAAACCCCAACCGCACATCATATAAGAAAGGACATTTGAAAACCAGAATAATAAATAAATTGAAAACAAGTAAATAAATAGGATAACAGGACAGCCCTTTCCAAGAGAGCACCTTCTACTCATCTTTTACAAAGTTAGGTTAGACTTAAAATATTTTGCATCGAGAAAAATTAGAACATAAAATTTATTGATGGGTTTTGTCAATTTGGGGATTTTTATTTGATAGCACAACATTAGAAGCTTAACATCCAGCTTGTTTCATACTTTATTTTTTTATTTCAGTTACTATTCACATGCATTTCAACAGGTACGTTGATGAAAACGGTATCGACAAGCAGTGTACTCAATATGGAATATTCTAGTGAATGAAGAGAAGGGGAGTCAGAACGGTTCTTAGGTTCTCAGTTCTGTAGCTAGGCCAGCAAGAAAGCAGAGGTAGCAACTGTGGTGTCTGCCCAGTGAAGGTTCAGGAGTGCTGCAGGCACCTGCCTGCCACCGAGTCATGCTTGGGGTGGGGCAAGGGCTGCCTAGGACCCTTACTACCCAAATGGAACAGGTAGGAATTGATTTCAGAGGGATGCTGTGGATGGTAAAAAACTTTTACCATGGCCTGGGCCAGTGTTTAAGAGAACCACTCCTCTAAAGGAATTATCCTGTTTGGTTCTCCAAGATAATCTAAAGGCAGAGACACAGACAAAGGCCCATTGTTTTCTCCAGGGCAGCTGTTTATTACATTGGTGCGAAGGAGGGGTGTGGGGAGCCCGCAGGACTGTGGCCTAGGTGCTGAGATTTGGGGTGGTCCTGCTGCTCTGCCTGGTTATTTTCTTCTGAGTCTCTCTTGTGGGAACTTTGGGCAAACTGTGTTTTCTTCCAAGCAGTAAAGTCTTGGCTTCACCTTCCACTTGGTCTCAGTGCCCTGGAGTTTCTGTGAGTGCTCTCTGTGCCTGGGAACAGAAACAAAGCATGAAAGCAGCTTGGGAATTCCCCAACTCTCCTAGCTTGCTCCTCTTGTCCAAGGGACCAGCCTTGGACATGTCCAGGGCCATGCTGGGGAAGTGTGTGTTTTGGCCTCTCTGGAGAAGGGCATATTAGCTTCCCTGGCCTGTTTACATTAGTTTGGTCCCTTCTGCCTTTCATTACTAATGAGGCCTTGGGTGGGGGATTTCCCTGCTTCCGTGGAGGTCACTCCTTCCTTTTGTCCACTTTCTCAATTTTTCCACCTGGGGAAGAGCTGCCCCCTCCCCCTCAATACTTTCTTTGCCTTAAAACTTCTTGTGTCATAGACTGCCTAGTGAGTGGATTGGTTCGCAATCAGGAAGCAATTCATCTGTCTCCTAAAATTCTCTTTTGCTGCATTCTGTGACTATCAGACCTTTTCTCATTTGCCTGTGATTGCCTTAGTTGTCCTTACTCTCCCCTAAGGAATGGAATGGTCTTCCAAGCCCAGAGGCTGGACTGCCTGTTTGTGTTTGCTGAGCTAAAATGTTGATGCAGGATTTCCTTGTTCTTTGCAATGTGTGTCTTGGCTGCTCAACTAGAATGTAAACCCTCTGAGGTTAAGAGCTCTGGGTTCTTTCTTTCCCTTTCCCCCAGTCTAGTATGGCATGGGAGAGAAGGTACCCTGTGGGGAGGGTGACCTCGGGTGGTTGAATTTGCCGGTGGTGTTACCTCATCCTTGCTCTGGTGTCAGCCTGCCCCCCTCCAGTGCAGCAGGCACAGCCACAGCCTGTCTGAGGCTGACTTTACTGTGTGCTAAGACTAGGGCTTACGGTAGGCATAGGAGAAAGGCCTGAGTCAGACCTCTTTGTTCTCTGGTTCATTTGAACAGTCCTGATAGCAGAGCTCAGATGCGATGGAGGATCCTATCTGTCCCTTGAAGCCTTTTCTTTCTTAAAGGTCTCTGGAAAGCTCAAGTGAATTTTACTTGGTGGTAATAACTTTTCCACTTTCTTCACAGCTTTCGCACTCTTTGGGGAGTTTCTCTCGGATGCTTCAGGTAGGATTGTTTTAAACCAGTGGGCCTAGTTCCGTGTAGTGACTGCAGTCCCCAGCCTTCCTCCACCTGATTCATCTTGCTTCATTTCCTCCTCTTGGAAGACCCTTGTTTGGGTCCCTTGGGTTCCCTTCCGGTCCCACTAACCATGCTTGTGGTGGGGGTTCTCTGCCTCTAGCCTGTCTACCCTCCAAGTTCCAGGTGTTCCCATCCCACACCCATAGATTCCTCTCTACATTGCTTGAGATTGTGGTATGTGTTCTTCCAGCTTCTGTTTGGTCAGCTCTTAGGTGACAGTCTATTCACATTCATATTTAGACCTAGAATCCTATTTTTCAAGATTGGCATCTGAGCCAAAATTTTCTTCTCCTTCTCCCCAAAGCCCCCTAGTACATAGTTGTATATTCTAGTTGTAGGTCCTTTTAGTTGTGCTATAGAATCCTTTTTTTTTTTTTTTTGAGGAAGATTAGCCCTGAGCTAACATCTGCTGCCAATCGTCCTCTTTTTGCTGAGGAAGACTGGCCCTGAGCTAACATCTATGCCCATCTTCCTCTACTTTATATGTGGGACGCCTGCCACAGCATGGCTTGCTCATGCGGTGCCATGTCTGTACCTGGGATCCGAACTGGTGAACCCCGGGCTGCCGAAGTGGAACGCGTGTGCTTAACCGCTGCGCCACCAGGCCGGCCGCTAGAATCCTATTTTTAAGTCTCAGTAATTAAAAAAAAAACTCTGATTCCTCTGTCCCCCACGTGTCCTCAGTTTACGATTGCATTTTTCCTCTTTGCACCCATCTGCTGGCCTTTGCAGTCGTCCTCTCTTCAGTTGCCCCGTGTGCGGTGCCTACCTCACTCCCACAGTCTTCCCCTCCAGCGTAGATCACAGAGGAAATATTTAGTTAGTCTCTGCCAAACATTCTGGCTGTGTTGTTTTGCTTAAGAAGACATGCAGATAAACTGTTTTGATTCTTGGTCTTGGTGCTCTAGGGCAGATGTTTCTCCTATAACGGAGGTATTGCGGTCAGTTGGAAAGAGTGCTGGACCAGAGTTTGGAGAACTGGATTCTAATCCCTGCTGTGCTCCTAATTTGTGGTGTGATCTTGCGCAAGGCACATTTCTATGTCTCAATTTCCTTTTGTCAAAAGAGACTTTATGATAAAGAAGACAGGAATCTATGGATGTGGGATGGGAACCCAGAGAGTATGCCCTGGGGGGTCAAGGAGAGAGTAGCTAGGCTGGAGGCAGAGAACCATTACCATGAGTATCAGTAGAAGAACCAGAAACTCAAATCCAAATACAGACACAATTGATATATATGGTCACTTTGAAAAAGTAGAAAATGTGACAACAAAATTGTGAAAATTCTCCTACAAGGATGACTTTGGGACATAACCGCCTGGTCCACACCTGTTTGCTGTCACCCTTGGGATGTGGGAGGCTTGGCCTTCTGAGGGTTCAGTTCCAGAATTCTTCCTCCCACTTTCCACCTCCTTCATAAACCCAGGAATATTTGAAACTCAGCCCAGATCTTCACCTGGCTTTGATTTCCCCATCATGTGGAGATTGGTCCTTGGAAGTTGTAGTTTCCAGAAAGCTTAAATGTTTGCTAACATATCTAACTTCTGCGTTTGTTGATCACTCCTTCTGTGTGTGGCTGTGTTCCAGTTCTTATGCCCTGAAGGTGCTATGATTTGGTTCCAACAAAAAAGGGAAGAATATTTGGGGGATCCTATCAGTAGGAACTAGGAAATAAAACTAGACAAAAGAAGTGAGAAATGCCCCCTTGGTGTTCCTGAGAGGCAGGTCTTGGAAGAAGAAACAAAGTGGTTTAATGTCTGCCTATGTAAACCACAGCTTTCCTCCCCTCAAACACATACTCAGATAGGCAGAGCTAAACTTCTTCCTTATTCCTGTCCTCTTCTGAAATGATTCTGGGATTTAATCAGATCTTGCCTAGTTTATACTTTTTCTTTCCAGTTAAAGATTTGCAATGGGGCCGGCCCTGTGGCTGAGTGGTTAAGTTCACACCCTCCGCTGCAGGCGGCCCAGGGTTTCGTCGGTTCGAATCCTGGGCGTGGACATGGCACCGCTCATCAGGCAACGCCGAGGCGGCATTCCACATGCCACAACTAGAAGGACCCACAACTAAGAATATACAACTATGTACCAGGGGGCTTTGGGGAGAAAAAGGAAAAAAAAAATAAAGTCTTTAAAGATTTGCGTTGGTTTCCTCCAGTGCAGAATGAGTTGGACAAAGACAATCTCCAAAGTCTTTTGCTGCCCTGTTATTCGTTGTCAGGCATAATTAGCAGAAACTTTCCTAAGTGAGTGCAGAGTGACACCTGTCTCTGTGGGTTAGTGATAAGGACCTGTACTCTCTACTGCTATGGCCAACACTGGGAGGCTCTCAGGCTGCTGGAACTTGCTAGAGAAAGTCAAGGAACTGGATAGAATAGTTCTGGGGAGAAGAGTTACATAATTGGCTGTACTTTCAACTGAACCTTCTTTGCTATCCTGCAGTACTTTTATATTTCTCTAAGTCCCTATGACATACACCACAGTGCTCATCCCATTTTTTTTTGTACTCCATAAGCCAAGACTCCATCCTGACCCTACATCGCTGATGAGGCTGCCTTCTATTCTACCTGGACTGTTAGAGCTAGGCGACACAGAACTCTGGGATATTCCTTTTCTTCAGATAGCTGGGTACTCCCATTCATCCAGCTCTAAGAGAACAGGCAGTAAGCAATTCCTGTAGGCTTTACAGACATGTTCATTGTGAGTGCCAACGTTATCTGGGTGAAATAATAGTTTGACTTGGGGCTTGATATGAGTTGTGAGCCCATGTCTGGCTGTTTGGTACTTTCACCTGTTTCATTTGGTCTTGAACCAAGTTGTCCTAGGCAGATGGCCCACTTGGTAGCTGTCACGTATTGCCTAATGTGTCCTCCCTGCCACACCAGTTCTGGGTGCTCATGAACCATGTGGCTTCTGTGTCTCTCACCAGTCATAGCTCATACGGTTCCCCCTCAGGTGGGTGGTTTTCAGATCCTGCTCACCTCCTCTTTAACCCTCTTCTTCTTCCATTGCTCCCTCTCCTACCTATTTTGCTTAGTTATCTTAGGAAATACCTTTCTTGTTCCCTTCCCTCTTTGATTGTGGGGTAAAAGCTCGCCTAATTATAGCTGATAAGCATGACACCAAGACTGCTTTGGATGGAAAGGAAAGTCAGACATTTGGGATGAGATTAGATGGTGTGGAGAATCAGTGCTGTCAGTCATGTCCTTGTGAACACCTTTGAAATCTCTAAAAATACCTGTCTTTTAATTAACCTGTCCTTTTTCCAGGACCACAATTTGGGATATGTAAAAATTATTTCATTTTATTCCTCTTATGTTTTGTTTTATTGCTAGTAGTTACAGAAGTTTTTTTTTTTTTGTATCTTTATTATACATAAACAGTATTTTAGCCGTATTATTCATTAATGACCTTATCCGGGCATCTAACTACCATGTCTAATATTGTTTCTTTGGGAAAATGTCTTCGATTTATAAGAATAACTGACTGATAAAGGTGTGTTCGGTGAAAACACAGTCTTCACCCTCTGGCCCCTACTGGTGATGTTGCTCTGGAAGGGGCTGACTCTTCCTGTCGTATGGAGAGGAAAAAAGTGCTTCTGCGGAATGCCTGGAGCTGGATCAGAAAGGCTAGATCAGGAGCTACACCTCAGAAATCCTTCCTCCTGGCTGAGTCTCTTGCTGGCAGCCGTAGGTGCTGGAGTGTGCCATGTCTGCCTTTGCCTGAGCTCTTTTCTTTTCTTTCACTGTGTGTCACTTGAGGAAATATTTTAGCTTAAAGCCTGAAGAAGTTCCCTCACTTTAAAAATCATGATCTAATTATGACAGGACCACATTCTTTAAACATGTCGTTTGGTGGAGTTAATTGAATTATCTCCTCCTATTTTTAAGTAGGAAATAATACATTGTTGTTGTGATGCTGTATCAGGTCTTAAATGGAAAGCTTCTAGTTTGAAGCTGTGTATATTTCCAGTAGGATAAATCTGCTGCCAATTTAGGAAAACTGAAGATGTCCCTGTGCTCTGGGTGTAAACTGCAGCATCTCCTTGTGGAATGAAAAATTCAAGAAACCAGGACAATGTTTTGAATAAAATTCCAAATTCTACTAGGTTCCAAGTGACTGAGCATTTCCTGTTAGAGTAGGAAAGCTTATCCGTATGTTTTTGCCTGGGGATAATGTGTGTCACATAGTTCCAAAGAAGTATGTTCATAGCTGATCACCTGTTTGTTTGTCCTTCTTTCTGTGGTGCCCAGAGATTGTTCGAGCTCATCTTTGGTCTCATCTCTTTGAAAAAAGCAGCGTGCATTTTGATTAAGGTTTGGTAGTAAAATCTGTGGCCACAGGGAAGGGAGAAACTAATGGCTTTTATAAGCAGCAAACCTTTCCCCTTTGCTTCATTGGTACCAGGCTGTAAGTAACTGAACTAACCAGCTACACACGCTTATTGTGCAATTTTGAGGTGAGAATGGGCAAAATCCCAGAGCTTGAGAGGCAGATGTGTGGCTACCAGAGAGATGACATCAGCTAGTTTACTGGTGCTGTGGAGAAAGGGGGGATTCCAGGTGCTCAGCCTCCTTCCTGCATGTGGGGGTGTCTAAAGCTACCCCCAGTCCTGTTGGCAGCCAAGGCCTTTGCTTGGGAAAAGGCTTCGTCTAATTCTTGCCTCCTGCTGTCCCCAGAGGGACCTGAAATTGGAAATGGTCTTGCAACCTTGGCTGCAGGAACAGAGTTTTGAGGACTGAATAGACATGTGTGTCTCTGTGTGTCTGTGAGTGTATTTTGTGTTAACGTTCACCGCTGATGAGGGTTTCCAAACTGGGGGTTGGATATGAGGTGAGAAGGGGAAGTGTTGTTTGGGTTTTTTTGGAATCTGTATTGAGTTGCGTTTTTCTTAGAAGGGAAAGCAGTTTATGATCTAACTCATTTTTTACTAAAATTATTATTTTCTTTTGATACTCTTAATGTGGACATAGCACACAACAGGAGGCATTTATAATAACTTCCTTTTTATAAAAGTTCTGCTCCTTCCCCATGATTATCCTGGAACAGAGCCTTACAAAGCCGTAATCTATGACAAATCAGAGAAAGCACTTCTGCTGGAAAGATCTTCCTCTTTGCTCAGCCTTGCCTTGTGTACAGACTTCCAGGAAGTGTGATGGGGCTTCTTGGGAAGCCTATAACTAATAGTAGGAATGGAAAAAGCTTTTGATCTCTGAAGCATGACAGAGAGACTAGAGCTGGGAGGCATTGGAGCCCATGGAGCCCATGAAGCCCTTCTGCTTATTGGCTTTGTTTTCCTGTCAGATGTTGGGCACCTGCTCTGGTTCGACCCACCTCCCTCAAGACGAGCAAAAAAATGAAGCCCCTGCATGGAAAGCAGGCAATAAAGCCACCAGGAAAAACTTATACAAAGATGTTCAGATATCCGCATCCCAGGCCCGCCTTGGGTTTCTTTGGGACCATCAATAGCTTAGGATTTCTCTAAGACTCTTGCTCACATTCAAGTATAGCCACTGCTTACTTGAAGCCATCTGGAGCCAGCCCAGGCTTGTTTTAGCTGGGCATCTTCCCACCACTGTACTTTTCTCTTCTTTGGGGCTTTCAGATATAGGGACCTTCAAGATCTCTGAGCCGTCAGAGTCCTTCTTTTGAGAGTCTAGTTCCTCCCCTTCTGGGCCCAGGAAGCTGTGGTAAGCTCTTGGTTTCTTTCTCAGCTGGGCACTTCTGGGAAGCTGTCTGCATTCCTTTCTGCCCAACTCTCTGCCTCTGGGGCTCTATGGGGTGCGGTTGCTTCATGCCTCTGTGACGCAGAGTAGTAAGCCAGTTCAAGTGAGACCAGCCACTGGAGATAACCAGGAGTTTGCAGGTGAAATTGCCTTTTCTTGCAATCCTGGAACCAGGACCTAGCATTTCATGGGGTGTGGTATGGTATTGGTTCTTCTTAAAACTTCGTCCAGCCTGCTTCCCTGTCTCCTTGCCCCTCTGCAAGGGAGCGGGTGAGGAGTAAGGTTAGTGCTCAGTTTCCTGTGATCTTTCTTTGGCACTGGAGATGGGTGCCTTTTCTGAGGAAGGAGCTTAGAGTCAGGTGAGAGAATCTGTCTTTTGCTCATTGTTTAATTAGGAGTCTTCCCAATCTGGGTATGTTGACACTCTGAATGTTTCTGTAGGCATCCTGGCCCTTGAAGGCATTTGGCACCTTTACCTGGTTTAAAAATCTTTTAGAGGGCAGCATCTTCAGCTCCTGTAAAGTAGAAAGGGCACAAGAGAGCATTGTAAAGCATGAACACTTTGGGCAGAAGATGAGCCAGAAAGGGAGGCTCCTTGCCCTGGATACTACCCAAGGGCATGTTTGTGTGATGGCTGGCAGTGGAGGGTGAGAGTGAATACTTGTAATGAGTAGGAAAGGGTAAGTCAATCTGGAGAGGAAATGGAGGAAGCTGGCTGTGGAGAACATGGAATCTGGGAGTTTTTGCACAGATGGGTTCCAGAGTGGCTAGAGGCCAGAAGTAGTGGGGAGGTGGGTTTGGCATGCTTGCTTGTGCTTGCATTGCTGAGTTCCTTAGGTATGATGGCCGGGAATGCCATCCTCTGGGAATAGGGCTGGTCCCCCAACAGCCCTCCCTACTCTCCATCCATAATATACCTGTGTGATTCTGGCATGTCAGGAGTCCTGGCCTAGAGTGTTCTGGTACAGAGGTGCTAGGTCTGAGAGTGGGCTAGCCAGCCAGAGTTTGCTGTCTCTCTAAGGATGAGAAGCTTCTTTAAAGCTGCCAGTCCTCCCTGGTATGGCCTGTAGTGGTGTCTGTCCCCTGGTAGGTTACAGAGCCTTCTTATGGATGCCCTGCCTCTTTGGGTCTTGAGAACAGATGGGGCTTAATTTAAAGCAGACCTACCTCAGGGGCCCAAATCTGAAATGTATGTTACAAAATTACTGCTAGTCTTGGCTCTTCTTCCCTCTGTCTCTTTTTTCCCTTTATCTTCCCATCACTGTCAGGGATTGTGAGCAGTTGCTGCTATCACACAGGCTGATCAGGACATTAAGAATGGAGCTAAATATAACTGTCTGCATGGTGCTCTGATGTGTTCGGGCTTGTCCTTGGAGAAGAGGTTGATTTGAACCTGTGATAAAGGGGGCCTTTCCACCCCAAACAGAGCAGATGAAAGCAGGGAGGAAAAGGTGGGAAGTACTTCAGGAGTTGGGAGGGTATTGATTCCACCCCTTCCCTCTCCACACCTGCACCCCCAACATTTCCTGTGAATGGTCATGGGCTGGAGAGAAAACCCAGATGTTGCTTTTCAACCATCCAGCAGTCAACAAGTGCTTGCTGAATTTTTCAGGTTAACCAACATTGTGATTCAAATATTATATAAAACTTGCTTTCTGACTGAGGGAATTTATAATCTATTGGGAGAGACAAAATTTGTTAAACAATTAGAGAATATCGAAGATCTTAACTGTGTTTGGTTACTAACTGAATATATTTATAGTTCAGAAATAAGAAAGTTATGTCTTAAAACTCTAGGAAGGGCCAGCCCTGGTGGCCTGGTGGTTGAGTTGGGTGTGCTCTGCTTTCAGTTCCTGGGCAGGGACTTACACCACTTGTAAGTGGCCATGCTGTGGTGGTGGCTCACATACAAAAAGAGGAAGATTGGCAACAGATGTTAGCTCAGCACAAATCTTTCTCAGCAAACCTCCCCTCCCCCCCCAAAAAAATATATAGGAAAACTTTCTTGGAGGAGCCAGGATCTTTCTTGGTCTTTGAAAGTTAGATCGACTTTATATAAGCAAAGGAGAGATGGGAAGTGTTCTCGACCTGGAGAACAGCAAGAATATAGAGAGAATGTGGCACTCTGGGATCGTTGCGATGATCTGCCTTGGGAGCGGTAGGTCTGGCAGAGCAGAGCTGGAAATTTGAACTCTAGAAGTTCTGCCTTTGTGCATAGGAGATGGGAAGTGATGAAGTGAAAATGGAATTTTGTGGAAATCAATTTTATAGAAGAAAGTAGGGAATTTTGGAGAGACTGGCAGTAAGGAGACTCACTAAAGATTTTGGGATGTCAGCAACAGAAATTGAGAGGAAGAGGGTGAATCCTAGAGAATATTCAGAAGTAGAATAGGTAGGGCCTAGACATGGGATATTAAGGATGAGGTTGAGGGGAAGACAGAGGATGCCGAAATTTCTGCCCTGTGAGAGTGGACCATTGCTGATATCTTACGCTTATGAAGTGCTTTGTATCTTTAAAAGGGCTTTTTCACTCATACGTATCTCAGAGTTGTCTGGGCTCTTAGAGTTCATCTAGTCAGTCTGGCTTCATTTTCCAGATGGGGAGATTAGAGCCAAGAAAGAGAAAGGTACTCTTCCCAGCTCACATGGCTATTCAGTGCTAGAACAGGACCTCCAGTCTTGGCCTTCTGTCTCATAGGGGAATTTTAAGGTGAGGAGCATGGAGGAAGGAGTGTGGGGTCAGAAAAAAGTCCTGTCTAGTTGAGTGACATTAGGTGATTACCAATCTCTCTGAGCAAAATGAAGCTTATTCAGAAGCATTCAGACCAGAATCAGTGGTTCTGCTACAAGATTGTTTTTTTTGAGAATCACTAGAAAAGGAAGGTGAACTTCTTGGGTCCTTCTAGTTTTGCGATTCTTAAGAGTACACAAAAATAATGTAATGAATGTGTGTATATGAAAAATGTTGAATTGGATTTCCTGAGAGACTGTGGTTGGTTTCCAATGTGGTGCCTTCTAAGGGAATTTCAAGAGTAATTTGACTTCGTGTGATTTTTACCTTATGTGTGACCACAGAAACTAACTACTGATGGGACAACTCTGCTGTTAGTAGGCTACAGTCAGTGATGGTCAGCAGCCAAGAGCTCAGTGTTCGCAGAGTTACATTATGGCTCTGTTTGTGTTATCTACTTACTCTCCCTACCTCCTCTTAAAACACACACATACACACACATACTTTCCTCCATCCCACTTTCTCTTTCCTTTCCTCTTTTATTCTTTCTCTTTCACTATTTTTCGTATCTCATCCCCCTTCCTCCATCTCTATCCTCCCCACTCTTGTCTGTTTTTTTGTCTAAATACTTCTTCTGTTGCAGCAACTTCCCTTGTTGGTTAAACTCAGACATGACTATGGCAAAGCACCTTGGAATATTCTGTTTTGTGTCTGTTCCTTGATGTGGTGACCACATCAGTGGTCCATGCCAGAATCTGAGAGTCATTCTGGACCTTTCTTCACCACAGTCAGTCATCCTTCAAGTTCTTTTTTTCTATTGAAATAGCTCTTGATCCTCCCTCCTTGTGTCCGTTCTCACTGCCTCATAGAGGAAGGGAGAGAGCAGAGAGAGAGAGATCATGGTTGAAGAAAGAAAAACAGAGATGAGGGTCACCTTCAGTGTCCTTAAAAGCATTTTGTGAACCTCGAAATCCCAATTTAGAGTCTCCATCTTTGCCTCTCACAACTCTCACAGCTTTCTCTGGGTGTCTGGCCGTCTGTGATTGGCTGGTGGTGATGCTTCTGCTGGCTGTATTTGGAGAAATCCTGAGTCTGAAAAGGAACAAAAATAATTTAATAAGCAGTGGTAACTCTCTCGGGTGTACGTAGACAGAATCACTCCTTATCTTCTTACTGAATTTTCCCTAAGTAGACTTCCCCTCCTCAGCTCCTGTGGGCCTTTTCCTTGGAGGAGGTGTGTCCACTCCTTACGGAGTGCAGATGTTATCTGCACTGATGATGAGTGGCTGTAATCTTTCATCTCCTTGAGGACTCTCAAATGGTTGACTTCCTTTCCTTGCTCTGGAGAGCCACTGTCTGCCAATTAAAGACTCTGGAGTCCTATGGCTTGTGAGAAAGAAGTCTTCTGCTGGCATCTATAGTAGTCCTTGACCCTTTGTTCTTTTCACTCTGCCTCCCTCCATCCCAGTCATTTGAAGCATTCGCCAACCAGTTAGATGGGGTGTAGGCAATCACATTAACCCAAGTAAGGAACCCTGACACTGAGGGAATAATAGGCTTTTCTGAATTCTTTCTTTCCTTCAAAAGGTTAAGTGGTACTCACATGTGTTCCTTGACATCCCTGGGAGTGATGCTCAGGAATTCCCCCAAATATGCTATTCTCAGACTTCCAGACAAACTTCCTCCTGTTTCTGTCCTTCAGGATCTTAAATTGCTCTCTCCTCTCCTTCCACATTCCTCTGTTTTTCCTCTCATTTCACACATCTTCCCTTCCTTGCAATCTGGGGTCTAGTTTTTTCCCCTATTGCTTAGGTTTCTCTATGTTGATCTCTAGGTGAGTGAACATTTATAAGCACTTTTCTTTATACAAAAGGCAAGCTGGCTCTTTTCTGCATAAAAATAGGATCCACCTAGTGCGTGTATTGTTAAGGAAGGAGCTAATCATTGCATAAATTAGAAAACTCTAGGTTCCTATTCTTGGAGGAAAAGAGAGAGAATGGTTTAAAAAATGACATATTCTGCCATAGGCCATTGAAATTTATTTAGT
Organism: Equus quagga; assembly: GCF_021613505.1. Taxonomy (NCBI): domain Eukaryota; kingdom Metazoa; phylum Chordata; class Mammalia; order Perissodactyla; family Equidae; genus Equus; species Equus quagga. The sequence goes on from NC_060280.1 coordinate 20,114,574, forward strand.
AGACTCTCGTCTGTAGACCAGGGCTACCTTCCATATTCCTAGGATAAGAACTGGATTTTGAGGGGCCACTGCTCTTCTCTCTCCCTGATTCTTCTTAAGTCCTTAGGAAAAGCATCATAGTTTCCCATTATGGGAGATAAGCTGGTATGTATATATCCCAGCAATGCCTGATGGAGCTGAAATGCTGCATTCCTATTGTCTAATGTTTCAGTTACAACAGTCAAACCCGAGTCCTTGCTCACAAGCAGCTATCAGATGACAGCTTAGGATAGAAGTTTAAAGATCCACAAGAATTCACTCTGATAGTTAAAAATATCACTTTCTAATTCTGATCATGGTCAACCATGGTTTGGGGAGATGGTGGGTAAGAATTGTTTGGATTCCTGAGCTTTTCTGTGTCGTTGCTAGAGCTCAGATGATAAGAGCCCCAAATGGGAGGTTCTGATGTGAGTAGCAGGAGGGACAAAGAGCAGATCAGGCGGGGCTCGGCTGTCTCTTCTTTCTGTGAGTTTTCTTTATCTCATTTAGCCACGAGTCCCTGGAGATAACTCCATGGACGTAAAAGTGGTAGTTTTCTAACTTCCTGTTCTGCAGGAGGACTTAAGAGCCTCATGAACTAGCCATGTTACCTTATTTCTCTGTTTAAGGGGCTCCACAGACTTGATTTTCTTTTTTTCCTTCAGTATACTTGCCTGAGATGTTACTGAGACTCCATTTCCCCCTGGGTCTGCAGATATAGTGTGTGTCCCCTGGGTACACTATTGTTCCAGCCAGAGTGGAGCAGAGTAAGACATGGACCTGGGTTGATCTGGGCTCGGTGTTTCAGTGAGCGAAACTCAAAATCACACGGACTCATTAGTTGATTCATATTGAACCATTCCTCAAGTCTCTTTCACTTATACCATCTTTATCTTGTGGCCATTCAATTTTTTCCTAAACTTAAGTGTAAAATGCTATTTTTTGTCTTTTAAAAATTTTATCTTGTTATATTTAACCTATGGTTCTTGTTTATGGAGGCCTTTTTTCCTCGATATCTCTGGCATATTAATTATCCCTCCCAGTTAACGTGTCATATGCCTTTTTGATAAGTGTGTCTTACTCAAGTCATTGATAAAAAGGGTAACCATTATAGGATCTAGAAGAGATGGAAGTGTCCAAACTTCTGGGAGTTCCAGAGCACTTCTCCCTAGTTGATACTGATCCATTTTGCAGCACCCTTTGGGCCCAGCTGTCCTGAGTGACCAGACCATCCAGCTGCCAGTGTATTTCTGTTTTATCCACAAGATCAAGAGAGATTTTTCTAGAGCCAGCCCAGTCTAGTGGTTAAAGTTTGGCACTTTCACCCCTTCAGCAGCCCGGGTTCGTTTCCTGGTCACAGAACCACATCATGCATCTGTCAGTTGCCGTGTTGTGGTGGTGGCTCACATAGTAGAACTAGAAGGACTTACAACTAGGATAGATAACTATGCACTGGGGCTTTGGGGAGAAAAAACGGAAGATTGGCAACAGGTGTTAGCTCAGGGCGAATCCTTCCCTGCCAAAAAAAAAAAAAAGAAAAAAGGAGAGATTTTTCAGAAGTCTAGAAAAATTGTGTCCCTGGCGTGTTTTTTTGGTGAGGAAGATTGGCCTTGAGATAACATCTGTTGCCAATCTTCCTCTTTTTGCTTGAGGAGGATTGTTACTGAGCTAACATCTGTGCGTATCTTCCTCTATTTTGTATGTGGGACGCTGCCACAGCATGGCTCGATGAGCCGTGTGTAGGTCTGCACCCAGCATCTGAACTGGTAAACCCTGGGCCACCGAAGCAGAGTGTGCAAACTTAACTGCTACACCACCGGCCCGGCCCCATGGTGTTCTTTGGTATATGTGGGTGCATATATATGTGTTTATTTATATGATACATAATATATATCATATACAAGTATATATCATGTAAATATGTATGCATATTATTTTTTAAACCCCTAAACTATTATTTATAGACTACTGGCTATCCATTGCTGAGTGTTTTGCATATATTATCTCCTTTATTCTCCACAATAATTCTTTATTAACTTTATTAAATAAAAGTAATGCTGTTTTTTAGTGTGATTTGTACTTAATATCCAGTGATCAGTGCTTCCTTCTCTATGTGCTTGCCACTTTTCACATTTCATATATTGTGTTATGGAGGTTTGCCTATGATATCACTTATTTAATAAATACTTGTCGAGCACTTGCTATGTGTAAAGAAAGCAGTACATTACAGCCTGTTGGAAATTCAAAGACGACTAAGAAATGGTCCCTTTGCTTGGAAGAGCTTATATGTAATTAAAAATGTGGAGGAATGACTAAAGGCTTTGTGGGGGAAAGAGAGAAAGCAAAATTACACGAGAAAGAGAGTCCTGAGTGTGAATGGAATGCTGAAACTAGCCCACGTCCAAAGTTCTAAATGGAGATCTTCGGAAACCTTAGTGGTGGTATGTTCCGTGTTAGAACCTTTTTACAAAGTGGAAGGCGTCTAGTTGACTGACAGTGTCGCGTCCTAGCGCAGCATTTTGTTGGAGTGTCTCCCTGAGTCTGAGGGTGAGGAGAGGCAGGCCTGGAAAGAGGGTCTCCTTTGGAAATCTTTCATTTAAAAAATATTATTAAAAATATTGAGAGTATATATTTTTTATATGTACAGTTTAAGTATGAATATTCATGTACCTGCCATCTAGCTTAATAAAGAAAACATTACCATTAGCTTTGAAATCTCCCATCTGCCCTTACCAGTAATTTGATTAATTTAAGAAAATAAATATATAAGTTAAACTATAGAAGAAAAATAGTAACAGTGTAGAGTATTAAGAACTTAGTAAAAAGGAAAAATTGCTAACGTGTGATTATTGTTTTAATGTAATTTCCTTTTTCACTTGTATGTGTTTGCATTTTAGTGTAGTTATAGCTTATGCATAATTAGCATTATCTGATGCTGTTAAAGTCTTCGTAGTCGTCACTTAAAGTTAATGTTGAACTAAGTAGTACATGTATGTGTTGTAAATCAAAAGATACAAAAAGGTGAACAGTGAAAAGCAAGTCTCCCTCCCACGGTGGCTGGAGCTAATCGCTGTTACCAGTTTGTGGACTGCAGTCGTCTCTTTAATGGCTGCACAGTACTCCAGCTAGTGCAGTGTTTTTCAGACTGCAGGTCATTATTAGTGAGTTGGGAAATCAATTTAGTGGGGTTCTACAAGCTTTGTTTTCTTAATGAAATAGATTAGGATAAAAAATAGAAGAGAGCATCACATATAGTAAAGATAAGTATTTTTCGAGAAACCTTTTTGATTCAGTTTTATACACACATGCACATGCTTTCTCATACTGTATTACAATATAAGATGTGTGTTTTACTATGGGTCATGGTCAAAAACACTTGAAATTTCCCAATCTAGTAATGGTTGACATGGAGGTTGTTTCTGATTTTTTATTATTATAAATAATGCTGGGAACATGCATTTTTTTCCTCATACTTTGGAATTTTTTCTTAGGATAACTTCTCAGAAGTGAGGATACTGAGTCAAAGGATATGAGCATTTTAATTGACCTAGCCAAGTTACTTTCCAAGAGCTGTGTCCCATTTAATAAGTGCCATCTGTACTTTGTTCAGCATAGATTATTTTTGTTTTAACCCAGACATTTTTCTATGCATTATATATGTGATTCATACTGTTTTTTTAACAAAATGGGATAATTTATTACTTTTTCTCCCGTAATCTAAAGTAAACACTTCCCTATTCTACTAAATGTTCTTCTCCAGCTGTGCTGCTCATTCTGAGGGCAGCTTTTCTCGGCTGTGGGGTGTGACAGGTGACTACTCTAATGCTTCTCAGACTTGAGTCATCCTTACCCACCCTTATGATTTGTACCACATTTACTTTTATTCATTTGTCTTTAAATTGGCTTTTTTAAAGCTTTCTATTTTAAAATAATTTTACACTTATGGAAAAGTTGCAAAGACGGTACAAGTTCCCCTAACTTATGTAACTATGGTACAATTATCAACTAAGAAATTAATGTTGGTATAATGTAAACTGTAGACTTCATTTGAATTTCATTAGTTTTTCCCATTAAGGTCCCTTTTCTATTCCAGGATCTAATCCAGGATCCCTCATTACCTGAAGTTGTTGTGTTTCTTAGTCTCCTCCAATCTCTGACAGTTCCTCAGGCTGTGCTTGTTTTTTATGACCTTGTGACTTTTGAGGAACACTGGTCAGTTATTTTATAGAATGTCCCTAAGTTGGATTTATTTGATGTTTTCTCATAATTAATTGGAGGTTATGCATTTTGGGAAGATGGGGCCGGCCTGGTGGTGCAGCGGTTAAGTTTGCACGTTCCGCTTCAGCGGCCCGGGGTTTGCCGGTTCGGATCCCGGGTGCAGACATGGCACCGCTTGGCACGCTATGCTGTGGTAGGCGTCCCACGTATAAAGTAGAGGAAGATGGGCACGGATGTTAGCTCAGGGCCAGGCTTCCTCAGCAAAAAGAGGAGGATTGGCAGTAGTTAGCTCAGCGCTAATCTTCCTCAAAAAAAAAAAAAAAGATTTTGGGAAGAACACCACAGAGGTGAAATGCCCTTCTCAGTGCATCATGACGGGGGTACATGATGCCAGTGCGTCTTACACTAGTAATATTAACTTTGACCACTTGGTTAAGATAATGTCTGCCAGGTTTCTCCACTGTCAAGTTAACTGTTTCTGCCTTTGTAATTAATAAATATCCTGGCAGAGATAATTTGAGGCTTTAAAAATATCCTATTTCTTTTTAAACTTTTACCCACTAATTTAAGCCAAACAAAACTAAAAGCAAACAAAAAACATATATACCTTCTTTAGCTTTGGTCTCATTATTGAGATCAGTGAAAATGGCATTAATGGCTGGTTATCTTTTTTCTTAGGTGCACTAAGATAAATATAAAAGTATTAAAATTTAAAAAAAAGTCCATATACCACTTAGAATCATCTTGTATACACACCACACCTTGGAAACCCGGGACCACTTTGAGGTGCTAAGCACCAGAAGGTTTAGGTTCTGTGGTGATATTGCTGATTGGTTAGTTGGTTGGTTGGTTTCCTTAGTTCATGTATTAAAAATTTATTAATTGTACTTGGTACAGAGCCCTAAACTAGGATTCAGAGTTAAGACATAGTTCTTGCCGTAAAGAATATTACAGGCTAGGAAGAGAATTAAGCCGAATAAGCCTTGGTGCACTAAAATATAAGGCAGGGGCTGGCCTAGTGGCGCAGTGGTTAAGTGCGCACATTCCACTTCAGCGGCCTGGGGTTCACCGGTTTAGATCCAGGGTGCGGACATGGCGCCGCTTGGCAAGCCATGCTGTGGCAGGCGTCCCATGTATAAAGTAGAGGAAGATGGGCATGGATGTTAGCTCAGGGCCAGTCTTCCTCAGCAAAAAGAGGAGGATTGGCAGCAGATGTTAGCTCAGGGCTAATCTTCCTCAAAATAAATAAATAAATAAATAAAATACAAGGCAGTGAGCATGGCTGACACTGGAGTAGTCGACTGTTTGTTTCAAGGAGTACAGGGGGTAGGGGTAGAGAATCTAGTCCAGTCAGGGAAAATCAGGGAAGATAGCATGGAGGAGGTGACACAGTCTAGGCCCAGACTTCTGCAGCTTTGCCGATCTTATTCTGAGGGGTACTCCTTTCCCAGCTCAAGGTATTTTCTTGGTTGTATCATGAAAAAGCCATTTGAGTCCGCCTTCCTCTTACTCCCCCATCTCGTTTCCCCCGCACTTTGTACCCTGCCTCCCCCATCCTGAAGCTTCCTTCATGCCGGGTTAAGATCTTGGTTGTGCCCAGAGTTCTAAGCCAAGTAAGCATGAGAAGCCCTTTCTGGAAGGATAAGATGGTGTTTTTAGAGGGGGTCTGTGATAGCGCCTCCTCAGTCCAGTCTTTCCTGGCCCCAAGGCTATGTTTATGTGGCCCAGTCTTAAAATGTTCAGACTTAGTAAGGGGTAGTAGTCAGTAGTCCTGTGGATTTGAGAGATTCTAGGTAATTGGCCCATATATGAACTTTGTGACAGATACTCCAAGAGACTGGATCAAACCACTGAGTACCTTGATCTGAACTTTGAGCTTCATATTGAGGATTGTAAGCTGAGTGGAGATGAACTCAGGCTGGAAGGCTGGCAGACCGAAGGAGAGTGTGCTCAACCCAATATGAAGATGTCCAGTAGCTGCTTCACCACAGGGCTGTGGGATCTAGGATAATTATGGGCTGAATCCCACACTTTCCTAGTTCAGAGCCTTAAGGTTGGGGGATGGAAGATAAGTGGGAGGCAGGTGGGATTAGGGCAGGAGTTAAGACCTGGGAGAATTTCCTACCGTAAAATGCCAGGACTTGAGCATATAATGAGTATTTCTCTGTTTTCCTAAGAAGGCTATGCAGGCAAAGTATGTGTAGCAGTGGCCAGCACACTGGAGGTCCTGCCAGATATGGCTCCCAGGCAGAGGAGGGCTGGGATTGCCATCTGGAGGGAGACATTGTTTTATTGATTTAAAGACCCTGGTAGAGCTCGTGAAGAGACTGCTTGATTTGCAGTAGGCAGATTGTCTTCCAAGAGAACTTTGTTAGATACTGCCAGTTCTTCTGCTTTGTAAAGGCAGCTTTGTCTCAGGGTGATGGCTGGGACTCAGTCTCTTGGCAGAGCCTGAGTCTTCTTCCAGGCACTTCCTAGGCCATTTCCTAATTTCCCCATCCTGTGTTTGGCGCCTTTCTTCTCTCTCCAGCTTTCCTTAGGCAGGAAGTCCAAATCTCCCATCTTTTCCTCCAGGAAAAGCTGCCTTTTGTTAGTGATAGTCTTCTGTCTAATCCCAGGCAGGTGACTCCAGGGCCCCAGGCCAGGGGTTCTCCTGAAAGGGTTAGATGGAGACTCTGTAGCTCATGAGACAAGAAGTCTTTCTGCCACTTTGGGCTCATTCAGAAAGCAATGGGACTAGGCGACTAGGACAGAACAATAGGACTAGGTGACTGCGGTAGAACAGTGTAATAGAACATTCAAGCTAGAAGGACCCTTGGAGAAGAACTTTCAACAGCCCTCTCATCGTATGCAGGAAAACGCAGAGGCCCAAAGGGGACAGGGACTTGCTCAAGGTCTCACCACCCCAGAAACTGGGACCTGGGCTCCAATCTGCTGATCCTTTCTCTACTCCTGGATTTTTAAGTTTTCCCTTCTTAACCACATTGCCACTCAGAGGTAGAAAAGGAGAATTATAAAGCCCTAAAGGGCTCTTGTGCAAACCTGCCTGCTCACTTGGCAGCCAGAGCCCAATAGGAGAACTGGGCAGGACACATGTCTGATTCCCTGTTACTTGGGTAGGCTGGCATCTTCAGTAGGGATGCTGCTGGACCCATATCTGGTGAGCATTGGGAGCTAGGCTCCCCAGAGGCATCTCTTGGGCATTCTAGGATCCAACCAGTAATATTAAAACAATAGCTCATTTTTCTTGAAGTCCCTTAATCCCAGAATAAGGAGTGACTTTAAAAGATTTATTCAGCTCCTGTGTTTTCAGATTTGGAATTTCAGTTGTTTTTAAAGAGACAAGAAAATACTATAGACTCTTCTAGTGATCAAATCTAGAATCTAATTATCATACATATGTACACACACACACATACATATACACATATATATATATATTCTCTTGCTACAATGTAAATCTGTCCACTCAAATTCCCTCATCTTATGGAAGGGACAGCTGTATCTCTTTTTTTTTTTGTGAGGGAGATTGGCTCTGAGCTAATATCTGTGCCAATCTTCCTCTATTTTGTATGTGGGTCACAACCACAGTATGGCTTGATGAGCAGTGTGTACATCTGTGCCTGGGATCCAAACCCGTGAACCCCAGGCTGCCAAAGCAGAGTGTGTGAACTTAACCACTACACCACCAGGCCAGCCCCTGTTTTTGTTTTTTTAAAGAGTCTTTTTTAATGATTCATTTATCCTACACACGTTAATTGATTGCCTACTCTGAATGAAATGCTAAAGTAGATAGACCTCAAGGGGCTCACACCTGTGGGGGAGACAGGGGTGCAAGTAACAGTGATGAAATGATATAAATACCATAATAAAGGCATCTTCACACTGCAGTGGGCTTGCAGACTAGACAGACAGATTCTGCCAGGAGATCAAGAAGTATTTCAGAGGGGAGGTGATAACTGAGTTGGGCCTGGAAGGCAATAAGAGTTTGCTAGTGGGGAACGAGAGGCACTCAGATAAAGCTGACAGCATGAGCAGTCGGGGGAGGGAGAGGAGAAACAGTTTTCAGAGCACCAGGTGGGGTGCTGTGGTCATGCCTGTAATGGGGTGGTGGCAGCAGGGGAATTGTGGGCGTCCCCCTTTTGGTGGTAAGGTATGTATGAGGGGGTTGCACTTAGTCGCACTGCTGTCGCTGTTATTTAGGGCTTCATTATTTTCCCCCAGACCGTAGTTTTCAGATTTTTCTTTTAGTAATGGAAAAACATTTTTTTCCAAGCAGCATTTTACACCCATCTCCAGATTATAAAACATAAGACAAATTTTTAAGTAAAAATGTATTTTCTGTTAAGCACAGTGACCTGCAACGTGGAGGTGAGAGAAGGCGTTTTTGTCCCTGAATGGAGCTGACTTGAGAGAACCCTCTCGTCTGTGGGAGTTGGGCCATTCCTGCATCCCGCTTGGTTTGGCAATAACGCTGGTGGTGGAGTGCCTGTGACTGAACACTCTGGTAATGGGAAAGGCTATAAAACCCTGGAGCGCGTCCCCAGAAGAGTGACCTTACGAGGAAAGTTCTGGGAAACAAACCACAAGGAGACTTTACAGGAATTTTTGGTTGAGCCCACAGGCGAGGCACATGAGGAAAGGAGATGTAATTATAGTTTGTAAGTCTATGAAAAGATACAATGAATGACATGAAATAGTGGTTCTTGTAAGTTTCTTCTTCCTGTAGGACAGGAAGAAATGGGTTTTTATGCATTCATTCAGCAGATATTTATTGTGTCTCAGCTGTGAGTTGGGCCCTATAGTAAATGCAGGGAATATGTTAGCAGAACAGTCAAGGTTTCTGCTCCTAAGGAACTCATGGGGGAAGACTGACAGCAAGTAATGGCACAAACATGCAATTATAGATTATGGTGAGTGCCATGAAGGAGAAGTCCTCATTTTGATTGGAAGATCATGGAAGACTTCTCCGAGGAGGTGAGAGGCAAGTCGAGGCAAGGAGAGTAAGAGTCAGCTAGGCAAAGACAGGGTGTGGGGGAGTGTCCTAGGCAACCGGAGACAGCTGGGAAGAAGTCTGGGACTTCTGGGGAACTAAGAGAAGGTCTGAGTGGCTGGCACACAGAGGGCACGGAGAGGAGGCTGGAGAAGGATCCTGCTGGGCCTTACAGGTCCTGGTAAGAATTTTGGTTTTATCCTAAGTGCAGTGGGAAGCCATTGAAGTGTGTTAAGCAGGAAATGACATGATCTGGTATACAGGGGTGATTCAGACAGCTCTGTGGAGAATGGAGTTTGAGGGCAATAGTGGAAGCTGGGGTGATTAGGAGGTTTTTGCACTAATTAAGGGGAGGGACTAGGGTGGCAATGGAGGTGCTGAAAAATGGACAGATACAAGATATATTTTGAAAGTAAAATTATGTGGAATTGGTGAATGGATTGGATGTGAGGAGAGAGGTAGGGTGATGTAAGTATATCTCCTGGGTTTCTGGCACAAGTATGCATGCGGGCCTCTCAGCAGATACTAGACCACATAAGGCTGGAAAGGCCCTGTCCTTCGGGAAAGGCCAAGTAGGATCGATCTTGCAGAGGCAGCAGAGGGATTCAGTTGTCCTCTTGCCCTGCCCAGTTCAAGGAGCTCATCACTATAGCAGCACTCAAGCAAGGATTCTAGTTCTGCGGCTAATGGGCCCCTCACCATGTCCCTTCCCCCTGAGAACAAGGCCCTCAGGAACCTTTATAACTGCAGCATGCCACTAGGGGGAGCATGGCCTGCATTCTGTGTCTCTGGTCTCGAGGGCTTTCTGAAGTTTGGATTACTTTAGAGACTGACTTGTATCAGCTTCAGTACTCAGCCCTGGCCCTTGGCCCATCATGCTTAGAAGAATGCCTGACATACGGTAGGTGCTCAGTAAATGTTAGTTGATGTTAATATTATAACTGTGAATATTATCTTATTGTAGAAATGGATGGTCGTCATCTCTTCTTTCTCAGTATGGAGGCTGGGCAAGTGGAATGTGCATTTTGAGGGTCAGGAGGAGAGCAGAGGGCTGCCTGTTGGGAATGGGAAGAGGGAGGAGTTTAGTGATTTGATGGTGTTTCACTTGCTGTTTCATCCTGTTTTCCTTTGTAGATTTGGGACACTAGGGCCTAGGAGGGATTCCTGAGCTGGTACTTGGGTCAGTCAGGTTGGGCAATAGTGGAGCCAGGCACTGCCAAGGGCTTCTGACCCCTGCTCCGCATGGGGCACGTGCAGCCACTCTGCTGAATATACGGACTTGGGAGTTGAAAGGCTTGGGTACTATTTCTAGGTCTGTTATTTTCTGGTTCTGTGACCTGGGGCAAGCCATTTGATCTCTCTTTAAAATTTTTTTTCATCTGTTAAATTAGTATGATGATACTAGTCCTAACTTTCAGGCCTATTGTGTTGAACAGATAGCCAAGATTTGTGAGAGTATTTTGGAGAAGTGTAAGGTAATTTCTGGCTGTAGGGCAGGACATCTTTTCTCTAATCTGTGCATCAGTACATTCTACGTCTCATCGATGCTATCATAGAGTCTTTAGGCTAAAAAGATGGCAGTCAGGCCTACCTCACCATGACTCAGAGAGATTCTCTACCTTCTGCTGGGAACCCAGCCTTGTAGTTCATAACTGGTTATCAAAAAATTGTTAGTTTTTAAGATCAGATGGCTGTGTACTTTAGTGGAAAGTACACCAGACTAGGGGTCAGTGGACTGGTCTCTACTTTTAGTTCTTCAGCTGCCTAACTAGGTTTATAACTGTGGACTAAACATTTGGTCTCTCTGAGCCTCAGTTTTCCCATCTATAAAATGGTGATAATAATGTATATCCAGAGTATTTCAAAAGGTTTTGAGAATCAAACAAAATAGTGCATGTAAAAGAGTGTTACAAAGCAGAAATGTCTGTGGAGGGATTAATCTTAGAGGACCTGGGGTGTCCCAGGTACTGTGCTAGCTCTTGGACAGGAGTGATGTTATTACTGGCTGTGACAGCAGCTCACAGAAAGCCGGGGCTTTAGCTGCTGGCCCTGAGCAGGGCAGAGAGATGAGGCTGTATTTGTATCACATTTGTTGCTTGGGCTATGACTCTGGATTTGCCCAGGACTTTTACTGGTCCTGACCCAGTGTCTTTCCTCTCCATTGCAGGAAGATGAGAGACTGCTTGAGCACCAGCCCTAGTACCAAGAATCCCTGTACTGGCTAAAGCCATCGCCACGACCTGGGCAGGCAGCAAGGTAAGCAGGGAGGCCAGTCCAGGCGAGCTCCTGGGATGTGAATGCATTTCCGCCTCAACTGCTGCCCAGAAAATCCCAAGTGTACAGACAAGTCGAGGCAATGCATCTGGGTCTCCCTACCCGTGCTCCAGGACCCAGAGGAAGGGCTTGCTTCCCCTCCAAGTGCTCCAGCTAGCTCCCTCCCCCCTGAACCGGGATTCTTCTAAGTTATAAAAAATGAGACACTGGAGGGGAGGAAAACAAGTCCGCTCACTCTCTTCTCCCTTCTCCCCTCTGAGCTGTTCAAGCAAGTTCCCAGGAGCAGCCTAGAGCCGTTGTTTGACTGGAAGGGAGGTAGGAGGAGTGGAATGCGTGCAAAAACCGAGCTGATCAAAAGACAGTGCTGTTTCATGGAAGCCTCCCAGAACTGAGAGAGAGAGGGAGAGAGTAGAGGGGAGAGAGAGAGAGAGAGAGAGAGAGAGAGAGAGAGAGAGAGAGAGTGAGTGAGTGAGTGAGTGAGTGAGTGAGTGTGTGTGTGCGCGCAGTGGCGAGAACAGTGTCTCCATGACAACTGGCCTGGCCGGCTAGCAGTGCTCTGCTCATTTGGCTGGAAGGAGCTCCACGAAAGGTCAGAGGAAGGAGCTGTGGGAAGCTCGCAGCAGGTATCGGAGCTTAAGTGAGTGGATTTGGGGGCCCTGGGCTCCCTAACAGACTGTGGAGTGAGCCAGACTCTGCCGAGAATGGAGTGGGCAGGAAAGCACCGGGACTTTCAGGTAAGGTCAGCTCCGGGCTTAGATTGTTTTTCCTGCTCTCCTGGCCATAGTCTTGGGCTGTGTTCTGGGAGGCAGGCGAGTGTCTGTACTCTCTGCTCAGGGTTTGGGGCTCAGGAATGATGTCATGCTCCAACAGTTGGATTCTATTAGCTTAAGGAGGAGGGAAACAGCCAAATTTCTTGACTTTGCAAATCTAGCTGCTCTCACTCTTGCTGAACCTGAGGTGTTAGACTTCACTATAGAAATCGTCTTACTTTTATTTAGCACAGAGGCTCAGGGTATATTACAGGAAGAGTCTTTCATACAGAAAACACATTATCATCACTCCAGCATTATGCTTTTAATTCTTACAGGGAAACTCCAGTGTCTTTTGAGTGGTTTGGTTTGTTCTAGTGAACACTGTCTGTTTTGTCTCTTGGTGCTGCTATGTCTGACCTGTAGTAAAAAAAAAAAAAAAGCTAATTAACTCAGCTAGGAGCCTATGGTGAGTTCCACATCTCTCTGGAGTGGTTATTAGGACAGAGGGACTATCTTAGGGATATCTGAACTGGGGTCAGTCTCTCTCTCTCTCCCCCAGGTAGCTTGGTAAGAAGTGAGCTATCCTCCTTCATTAATAAGGTCCATCACAGGCTTTCCTAAAAAATATATGAGGTGGAGGTGGGGGGAGTGTCTTGGGGTTAGGGGACCTCCAAAGAGGTTTCTTACCCAGATAGCTCAGTGAGCTCTCAGTGGCAGCTGCTACGAACTAGGGTGCCTGAGGAGACATGAGGTACTGTGGTTGTGCCGGGTGGATTCCTTGGGTTAATATTTTAACCAAATCTCAGGGCACACATCGTCCACACTGGGCACTGCTTCTACTCTGTTTGTCCTGTGTTTTTTAAAAACTTGTCCTGACCTAGAGGAGTGGTGTGTAGTGAGCTCAGTGTGGTCTAGGAGAAGAGTGCCAGAAAGGCACTATTATAGGTGATGGGCTAGCTGTAGCTAGTTTGTCAGTAATCTTATTAGGAGGATTAATGCAGCAGACACTCCTTGCAGTGGAGACCCATAGGAGATGAGCTTCCGCTTCAGCCATGTTATATCTTACGCTTACTCCTAAGCCTCAGGGAACTTTGTGGATGCCTTTGGTTTCTCTGTGGGATGAGGGAACAGCTGCTATCCTGGCTCCTCGGTTTTTCTTCTTGAACTTTCTGAACAGAATGTCTTTTGTATTCTGGCAAACAATGAGGGGGCCTTCTGATTAACTTCGGGTCAGCTTGCCAATGAAAGCACTGGCCGTGTCCCCAATTCGGGCTCCCTGAATGTGTACATGTATGCATCACTGTTGTGGTCTGAGGGTCCACAAGGGTGAACTCAATGGCCCTGGACTTCAGATGGGCCACTTCTAAAGTGATGCCTCCCTTTATTACACTCCAGGGATCCTCTGCTTGGCTGAACCCTCTGTCTCACTGGGGGGATGCGGCCTAGCACTATTGGTTGGGATTAAAATTGGGGGCTGTGAGGAGGCGGCCTCTCTGAGTCAGTGCGCCCTTCAGTGGGCAGTGCAAATCCAGGGTCTCAGTTCTGCTCTGCTTATGAGGATGTGGTTGGGGCTGCTCCAGTTTTATTGCTGCCACACATGTGAAGAGTGCTAGCAGATGATCTTTCTCTTGGTGTAGCAGAATGAATAATGAATTTGGGGTTGGGAGACTTGAATCCATGGCCAGCTTCTGCTACTTGTCATCAAGGTGGCCATGGGCAAGACCCTTAACCTCTACGACCTTCAGATTTATTGGCTGTGAGGTGGGGATAATAACTACTTCACAAGACTTTTGGGAGGAGCAAATACAATAATTTCCATGAATGTAGTTTTGAACAAGTCAAATGCTATATAACGTAAGATGTTATGTGTTGAAGCTTGAAGGATGGCCCCATTCTCTTCTGGAAAGTCACTTTGCCTCTTTGTTCTGGTTTCCCCATTTATAAAGTGCCCTTTTCTTTTCTGCATTTATAAATAAAAATGAGAAAAGCCTTAGAAACTCTTCAAGATGTTAAAGGAAAGAAATAGTGTTTTCTTTGGGTTGGGAAGTTTAGAAAGAGTGATGTTCACTGTAGACTTTGAGCCTCATAACTGACCCTTCGGAGATGAAGCTTTCGTTAGTCACCTGACTCGTATTTTCATGTAGAGGAGAGGGATTCCAGGGACTCTTTGTTTTTCCAGTGTCCCACAGCCACCTGGCAGTTATGTGTCATGAATTTTAGTAGCTTCTGAAAGAGAGGCTGCTGGTTGCCCGCCTGGTTCCCTCATCCTGGTAGGTTCTGCTGGGGAAACTGTTTCGGGTGGGCAGAGAGGCCTTTCTCCTCTGTTCGGGGTTTGCAAGGCAGGGTTCTAACGGGCAGGAAGAGTTATTGCTCTGAAAGGCTCCTTGGGGGCTGGGCAGCTCTTTCAGGAACCTGTGTGGCTACAGCTTAGAGGGAAACAAGGAAGTGGGAATTCCAAGGGCAGAGAAACTTGATATGCCATGGGACTGTGCCAGGGAACAGAGTAACAGGGGAGGAGAGACTCCAGGCCAGGGCATCCCAATCAGTCCTCAGTGCGTCTGCAGGGCTCTCGGCACTCTAGATGGGGGCACAGGGAGAGGCTGGGCACCCCACCCACAGCCTCAGCTCTTGTTGTAGGACAGGGGAAAACCTGCCAGCCGTGCCCTGGAGTGGTGTCTGGGAAGAAGCCCCTGAGGAGACTCTAAGTAGGCAGATTTTTTTTCTTTAACGACAGAGCCGTTTTTCCAGGTGAATCATGTCACAGCAGCCTCTAAGGCCTGAAGGAGAAGTTGTCCACAGCTTCGATTGGGGCTGCAGCTGTTCCCCGCTCCTCGTCGGTCCAGCTTCCCAGAGCTGAGTCACAAATTGGATCCCTCAATGTTCCTTAAGGATTAAAAAGTAACATTCCTGTTCTCACTCCCTCTCTCTCCTCTTCCTCTACTCCAGTACTTCCCTGCACACTTCCCCCCGCCCCCTCTCAAATTAGAATAATCAGTTACCCAGGGAAGTTGAAACTTTGAAATACGTTGGAGGACAGGCCAAGGGCATCCTCAATTCTGCTGGCTCTGCCCCTGTCCCTGGAATGAAGGGTTTGGGTGGCCAGTTTTGGAGGGGTACTCCACACTCCGTATGTCATGGCCACACTGCTGGCCTGGAACCAAGACAAGCTGTGCTCCATTCCCCACCGAATCTGATTCTAAGAATACTTCGGGGAGGTCCACTGGGCACCTAGGGGAGGTGGGAGAGTTTGAGTCCTGGGCCTTCCAAAGCACCTCCCTGCAGGCAGGCAGGACTGAGAGGCTGAAGAGCGTGTCTCCCTGTTGCTTCTTTTAGCTGTTACCTATCACTGCTCTGGAGACTCCTGATTTCCAGTGTTGGGCCCAAGAGAGTTTGCTGAGGCGGCCAAGCAAAGGGAATACGTACCTGAGCCTGGAGGAGGCCAGGCAGCAGCCCCGCAGAGCTTTGGCTGGGTCTCCCTTCTGTGCCTCTACACTAGCTTGGGAGGAGAGGATGTTTAGGGCAGGGTGGGGGGAGGGGAAGGGGAAATCTGCTGGCAGATAATTGAGGTCTTTGAGTTAGAGGAACCATGGAAAGTGGAGAAGGGGCCAGGAGGGCATGAAAGAAAAAAAATGACCATCTGGCGTAGTCTGCACAGATTTCTCTTTAAAGCTTGTGGGAAAATGTGCTAGTGATTGCCTTCTTCTGAGGGGAGGGAGGGAGACTGCATCTCTTTTATGCTGGAGAGGAGGTGCTGTGTGCCTCTGTCTCAGTGGGTGGGTGGGGTAAAGTGCTGGGTGCATCTGTCCTAGGGCAACATGCCACTTGATATTGTCTGATAGAAAAAACCTTGGGGTCTCTTCTCTGTTTCAGATGTAGGCCCTAGAAAGCATGCCTCTGTGTGTGTGTGTGTGTGTGTGTGTGTGTTTGTTTGTTTAGGGACCAGGAAGATGTTAAATGAGCCTAGACTACCTTATTGAAGGATTTCTCCAAAGATCCCTCCTCTTATTTTTTTTTGGCTCTGATACGCTGTTGTTGAGGGGCTGTTGAAATTACCACAGCACTCTTCTAAAAACTTCCTGAACGTTACATTGCACTGTCCTTATAAAGGGTGAATTACGTGCAATTAGGGTATGAAGCCTTCTTAACCAAAGCTGACCTATTCCTAAGGATTTGTCATGAAACCCCTCGTTTGTCAAAGAGCCAGACACTTCTTGTGTGGCTTGTCACTGAAGAGTTTGTATGTGAGGTGGAGATTGACTAATAGGAAGTAGCACAGTGAATGAAGGACTGTGTGAACCTGGGAAAAATGAGATAAACACGATTATGAGAAACAAGATCTGAAGCAGTTGGAAGACTACTAGAAGGTACAAAAGAGAGGCCCTGGGCAAGGGGACTGAGGAGAAGGTAGTTCTTAGGGGCAGCTGGGGTGATAGATAGAAGGGGGTACCTGGGCTGACCAAGGAGGCTTTACAATTTACCAGAAGGCTGGCCTGCCCCTGGGGGCTTCAGGGAGACAGTGTTGCCTGGGTCCTCACAAGCACTGGGAAGGTGACGGTGGGTGGCAGTGGCTGGCTTTGGGGTTGACACTCCTTTTCATTTGCTCTTAGGCTCGGAGGTATCTCTGGTGTCCATGTTCCCTCTTGGTCTGCTCACCCATTTAGTCAGTGAAACAGGGGGCCTGGGCATAGGGCTGGGGAGGATCTAAAAAGCATCAAGTGTGCGACTTATCTCATATAT